>NC_084525.1:34897135-35174635 GCF_024500275.1 Phycodurus eques
TTAAACATTTAAGGTGGAATTGATGACACAGAGGATAGTTTGTATTCAACCTTTTATGAAGATTGTTGAGTGAAGAAGAAAAAAAGGGCTGCAGCAAAAAGGGCACCTTTTTCCATCCAGGTTGAAAGGGCAGGTACTTGAGCACCGCTTGGGGTCCATGTGTGCACACGACTGAATGTGTAGCATGCAATGTTTGTCTCGATTCTGACTTTTGTTGTGTCCTTTCTTACTTTCAAGGGTGGTCCTGGTATTGCTGGTGCCCCTGGCTTCCCTGGCCCCCGTGGGCCACCTGGACCACAAGGTGCAACGGGCCCCCTGGGACCCAAAGGACAGTCTGTGAGTCCCTTGAGACTGATCTGTAAAGCTATGAAAGTTGTGGACAAATACTCATCCTTTTCATTTTCATGTCTGGTTTAGGGTGACCCTGGTCTTCCTGGATTCAAAGGTGAAGCTGGACCCAAGGGAGAGCTTGTAAGTGGTTTTGGATTTGCATTTTACTAGACATTGAAACACCATTCAGTGTTAAATTATAGTGATGCTCTACTGCTATAACCTGTTGTTTCCAGGGCCCCGCCGGTCCCCAAGGTGCACCCGGCCCATCTGGTGAGGAAGGAAAGAGAGGTGCTAGAGGAGAGCCCGGAGCTGCTGGACCACTTGGACCTCCCGGAGAGAGAGTAAGGGATTCCCTCTATTTAGCAACATGGCTTAAAAAAAGGAACATATTAAATCAGATGTGGTTATGTGATGTTAATTCTGATGATGCTTTTTGCTAATCCTCACAGGGAGCTCCTGGCAACCGTGGTTTCCCAGGTCAGGATGGTCTTGCTGGTGCTAAGGTTGGTCCTTCACTAAACTGCATTGCTTTAAAAATACAAACTTCTTTTAGCTAAGTATACTTCATCTCGGAAAACAATGGCTGGAATGAGGAAGGTTGCAATCGACTGTAAGTGACTTTTGACTCTTGATGTTCTTCAGGGTGCCCCAGGTGACCGTGGTGTTCCTGGTGCTGCGGGGCCTAAAGGTGGAACAGGGGACCCAGGACGCACAGGAGAGTCTGGTCTTCCTGGAGCAAGGGTGAGTGCTGCCTCACATCATCAGTTCAAATGAGTGGGGCAGGAGTACCCATTTTTCTTACCTCTTTTATGCTCTTAATAAATGCTTTGTCTTTCACAGGGTCTTACTGGCCGTCCTGGAGATACTGGTCCTCAGGGCAAAGTTGGACCTTCTGTGAGTACTGTTTCAAGCCCCAATTTTTCTCCCTTGCTTTTTTTTTTTTTGTGTGATCCCTTTGGAATTATAATACAGCGTTACTAATGATAAAATGTTTTTGGGACTATCACACCCTCACGAAATCTACAAAAGCTAAGCAGTTAAAAGGCAACTGTTGCAGTAAAGGCCTTGTCGCAGAATTTTAAAGCAACAATATAGACAAATTTGACAATAGTCTCTGCTATTGCCGTGATGTCTCCAAATCATTTACTTTGTCTGTAATATTGAGCAGTAGTAGCTCATCTGTAAGGAGTTAGGCTTTGGAGTGTCATGGTTAAAGTCCTGCTCTGGACAAAATGTAATAATGGCAACAAGTTGTTGGAGAGATGCTAGCCTGCGTCCTGGCAAGTGTCGAGATGCTCTTGAGCAAGGCACCATGTGGCTCACCCCCTAGCACAAAAGGTGCAGCACTGTTTGCACACTCCTTCTGCTCTGACATCTCTCCTTGCGTGTGTGTGATTTGGTTCCATTTGTGTGGTGTTGAACACACACGCGTATATATACAGTATATACATACAGTATACTGTATATACATACACCAGAGTGATGCCGTTGAGGAATTACAATCAGTATAATACCTGCAAATAAATAATTAAATGAATACAAAATTAATAAATCATGGTGGACCAGCCAGGACTGTCCTGCTGCTATAGTTCGCTAAATATCATTGGTCTATTAATATCGTTGCTGAAGTCATATTTGAACATTTTTGGAAAACAAGAAAAAAAAAAAAAATTTTGGGTGTGTTTATTTCGAACATGTATAAAAATAAAGGTTGGCAAAAGTGAACTTTTGAAAAAGATAAAAACAAACAAATATACGAACAAAAACCAAGCAACAAAAGAGGAAGTAACACAGTATTCAACCCAATTATTGGTAATAAATTACCCACATACACGTTTGACAAAGTGTAGGAAGAAGTCTAAACTTATCTGTTCCTACCGCTTCTATCGCCATTCCATTATCAATATATCAACCATATTTCAGAATTTTCATATAATACTTCCATAACATAAGATATATATTATATGGAATGTACAATATTCTACCTGCAATACACTTTCTTATCCACTAACCATATTTATACATATTTAATTATGCATAATATATTATTAGACTACAGTACATAGTATACTATTAGATGCGACTATAAGATAGTTAATCTAATGATTATTGATATAATTAATTTTTTTTTATAAAATACCTTATACAATGGGTTTTTCCATAACAATAACCTATTCATGTAACAATTATGATTACCACTGCTAGAACATTCTACAGGTGGCACCGTGAGTGACTGGTTAGCATGTCTGCCTCACAGTACTGAGGACTAGGGTTCAAATCCCGCCCCCGCCTGTGTGGAGTTTGCATGTTCTCCCCGTGCCTGCGTGGGTTTTCTCCGGGCACTCCGGTTTCCTCCCACATCCCAAAAACATGCATGAATTGGAGACTCTAAATTGCCCGTAGGTGTGAATGTGTGCGCGAATGGTTGTTTGTTTGTATGCGCCCTGCAATTGGCTGGCAACCAGTTCAGGGTGTACCCCGCCTCCTGCCCGAAGATAGCTGGGATAGGCTCAAGCACTCCCGCGGCCCTTGTGAGGAGGAGCGGCTCAGAAAATGGATGGATGGAGGGATGGATGTTTCTCAAATATTGTTGCACATTATTACAAATTAAATGACTAAATGTTCAATAAGTCTTTCTCAAACGACCCATAGGGGTCATGCCTCATTTAAACTCCGCAATACATACAGGATAGTGTCTCTGCTACTTTATTACAATTTTGCCCACGACCCTTGTGAGGATAAGCGGAACGGTAGATGAATGAATGAATAACATTCTACAAACAAGAAGAGGTCAGTTGACTTGGTTAAATTTAACAGAGTACCGTGACCTGGATGACTGAGAATCTACACAGACTTAAAGAAAAGACACAATTTTTGGCAATCACATCGGTATTTTATTGATATTGTGGCAATGTTAAAAATGACTTGGACAATTGTGCTATTAGGCTAATGATATTGAATATTCAATAAATGTTGGCAAGTAAATGAGATAACATGGTAATACTATACAACTTCTTTCTTTACATCTGCCAAATTTGTCTTTCAGTGTTGATTTGTGTATTTGATCATGACAGGGTGCCGCTGGTGAGGACGGTCGCCCCGGACCCCCTGGCCCACAGGGAGCCCGTGGACAGCCAGGAGTGATGGGATTCCCTGGACCAAAAGGAGCCAATGTAAGTTTGTCAGGCTGGAGATAGAAATATTGTAACTAGTTTCATGTTGCATCATTACGAAATCATTAACAGTGTTTCTATAGCTGACTGTTTTGTGTTCAACAGGGTGAGCCTGGAAAACCTGGAGAGAAAGGTCTTCTGGGTCGCACTGGTCTGAGAGTGAGTGTTCTTTCTCCATTGATAATCTATACCTCGCCTTTACGCCCATGACTGGGTTTATTAATTTATATTATCAAAACGCTAAGTGAAGTGTTGCTATCTGAACAGGGCCTGCCTGGAAAAGATGGCGAGACTGGATCTGCTGGACCACCAGGCCCCGCTGTAAGTGCTTCCTTCTCCACTACTACACCAGATTGCACACTAGTATTGACTTACTTGAATTATTATTATTATTGTTATTTTACTTCTATTTCAGGGACCTGCTGGAGAGAGAGGAGAACAAGGTCAGCCTGGACCTTCTGGCTTCCAGGTAATTTCCTTCATCAAAGCCCACAATCACATTGAGGACCCACACAATATAAAAATACAAAATATTAAGTGTGATTCTTATTCTACAGATGTAAGGTTGCCCTATTAGAGAAATACACTTGTAGATCTAGATACAATACCTCAAAATGTTACCCTAGAAACCAAGTACAGGGGTAGACAAGATAAGAACTAGTCGATCAGGACCAGGACTGGTGCAAAACCTTAGTTTATGAGAATTCTCCAGTGAATTCATATGTTTTCAAACTAGTAAAGATGCATAAACACAAATATTCCCAACTTTGTTTTTGTCAAACAGGGTCTGCCTGGACCAACTGGTTCCCCTGGAGAGGCTGGAAAACCCGGAGACCAGGTGAAAGCTTTTTCAGTCTGGCATCTCCATCCTTACTCTTTGGATGAAATGGAATTATGCCAGAGTGTGATTGTGTTGTCAAAGTTAGCAGCTACAGTATTGAATTTGCCTAAAGTTGAACAGAACGTTCAGAATTATTCTCACTGTGCTTTCTTTCTGTCGTGCATTTATGGATTGAGTTGGGTTTTTTAAACACCACCAGTCATAGTTGTTCATGCTAATGCTAATGAAGTCATACAGAAGAGTTACACAGCATTCCATTTTAAAATGATTCCTCAAACTGGAATGAACCTGTTTTCTGTTTCTCTCTGCAGGGTGTTCCAGGAGAGGGTGGAGCTCCTGGTACTGTTGGACCCAGAGTGAGTTTTTATTTTCCTTTTCTGTGATGTAAAGGAGAACGTATATGGAGAAACGTTTCATGTTAATGTAGTGCTGCATAAAGATTTCTTATATAGATTACACCATTATTAAGGTCATGAAGAAGGTACATAACATACAACCTCTACCTCTTCATCTTGCATTAATCCCATGGTACTGTGTTGCTCCTGTTAATTCAGTGTACCCGTTTCCTAACAGGGTGAACGTGGTTTCCCTGGCGAGAGGGGTGGTGCTGGTCCTCAGGGTCTTCAGGGACCTCGTGGACTTCCCGGAACACCTGGAAGTGATGGACCCAAGGTCAGTGAGAAGCTAAATCATTTTGTTTTCTTTTCCAACCCAGTTAGTGTCCTCTGTACCACCCACAGTTCATTATCAAACTCCTCACCTTGCGCTTTTGACAAACTATGAAAACCGCCTCACGCCCGCCAATCTCCTCAATTTTAATGCACGACACCCCACCACACATGTTCACGGTACAGGGATAATGCTTCCCAGTCAGAGACCTGGTAACCATAATAATAGGGTGGGTGGTGGGTATTCACATTTCTCCTGATTTGACTCCTGGGGCGGTCCTGCCCTGCCCTTTTCTGTCTTCTCTCATCCTCTCCTATTGGTTAGTTGTTGCATGTACTCACTGGGTGTGTCCCCCCCCCCCCCCCTCCCCCCTCTGTCCACAAATATGAAAACAATTTGACTGTGTCACGTTACTTGCAGTCAAATATCTAGACTCTCTAACTATTGTTCTTCTGTGGTTAGCACCCCTATTCCCCTTATCCGTTCTGTTCTTCTGTTTGTCCCCTAAAACCCTTTTCTGTCCAGCTACATTTTCATTATACATCAGAATAATTCAAAAATAAGCAGAGGGAGTATTTCAAACTCCCCTGTTGCACAGCAAAACTGTTCCAGCACAAAAGGCATACAGATCCACCATTCTGCTTAGCCATGCAGCTGAACAGCACAGGTTAAAACAAATATGAAAACTAACAAGATTTGCTGGCATAGGGCCAAAACCTCCAATGTCCAAAATAACTCAATTGAATTTTTTTTCCAGAAATCAATACTATTGGTCAGTCCCCACACGGGCCTGTTATTAATTAATTCATTCATTTCCCATACCGCTTATCTTCACTAGGGTCGCGGGGTTGATGGAGTCTATCCCAGCTGAAGCTGGGTGAGAGGCAGGGTACACCCTGAATTGGTCGCCAGCCAATCGCAGGGCACATACAAACAAACAACCATTCGCAGTCACATTCACACCTACGGGTGATTTAGAGTTTCCAATTAAAATACCACGCATGTTTTTGGGATGTGGGAGGAAACCGAAGTACCCGGAGAAAACCCACGCAGGCGCGGGTAGAACGTGCAAACTCCACACAGGCGAGGTCGGATTTGAACCCGGGTCCTCAGAACTATGAGGCAGATGTGCTAATCAGTTGTCCATCGTGCCTGGAGGGCCAGTTATTCTTTTTTTTACAAATTATTGACCAATTTTAAGTGTTGAAAAGGGCTTGT
The DNA here is from genome assembly GCF_024500275.1 of Phycodurus eques. Classification (NCBI taxonomy): domain Eukaryota; kingdom Metazoa; phylum Chordata; class Actinopteri; order Syngnathiformes; family Syngnathidae; genus Phycodurus; species Phycodurus eques. The sequence goes on from NC_084525.1 coordinate 34,903,370, forward strand.
TCTCTTTGACGATCCTATGTTAATAACTACACAAATTTTTACATTATTTTACAATAGCCATTGCACAACTGGACTAACAAGTGACATAATTCTCATTTAGGGAGCCATTGGACCTGCTGGAGCTGCTGGATCTCAGGGACCCCCTGGGCTGCAGGGTATGCCCGGAGAGAGAGGAGCCGGTGGCATCCCAGGAGCCAAAGGAGACAGAGTGCGTGGCAGATTACTTCTTGCTCAAAAAGACTTATATTTTTACCTTGTCATTAATATCTCTCATTAACGTTTTTTGTCTTTGTCCAACAGGGTGATAATGGGGCTAAGGGACCTGAAGGAGCTTCTGGAAAGGATGGTTCTAGAGTGAGTCCACAATGAAGTTGTGCTTATTAATTATTTTTTCATCCCTGCTGGCAACCATTAAGCAACATCTATAACACTGCTGTGATCCTCCTCAGGGTTTGACTGGTCCCATTGGTCCTCCTGGCCCTGCTGGACCCAACGGTGCCAAGGTAAGAATAAGAGTGGCGCTTCTGGATTGCTAAAGCATTGTCCATTTAAATTTAACACTTGTGTATATTGTATCATCCATGTTGTATGTTATTTATTATGATTGGCTTGAATTTTTTTGTTGTTGTTTTTTTTCTATCAAGGGTGAAACTGGACCGGCGGGACCTTCCGGTGCTCCTGGCGTCCGTGGTGCTCCTGTAAGTATACCACAGGCACATTAGGAGATGCTTGTACGAAGTATTTTTGCAATATTCCAATTAGGGTAGCAAAGGTTAAAAATATTTTGAGAAACTTTCCATGGGAGGCATGCAAACTTATGTTTAGTTTTAAAATTACATTTGTGACATTTATTAATTTGTGAACAAAATGTTCCCCCATCGATTAACAAAAAATATTCCTATTCAGTGAAATACTATTCCCTCCGTTGGGGTTGTGGCCTAAATAGTTTTGCAATATGTAGCATACGATGTCCATGGGACTGAGGGTAACAGACTTAAATAAAATTTGCATGAAATATTCTTGTTTTAACCAAGATATTGCAACATATTTGTTCAATAACATTTATGTTCACTGTCAGTTTTAGTTCATTCCCGTCAATTGTCAATACTCTTATCGTTACATTTGTAACGATAAGAGTTAATCGTCATCATGATAGTATATTCGTATTGATCAGAGAGGTATATATTGTGCCGTCCTGGTGCCTGTTGGATACAATAAAGCATGCCCTGATTGAGACTCTTCTAATTTACTGCAGGGTGACCGTGGTGAGGGGGGTCCTCCTGGGCCTGCTGGCTTTGCTGGACCTCCTGTAAGTACATTTGATCGAATGGAACGTTAGTCCAAAGTCCTCTTTACCAAATATGCCAATGTTGCTGCGTTGTGACACATCCAGGGTGCAGATGGTCAGCCTGGAGTCAAGGGAGAGCTTGGTGAGAGCGGACAGAAGGGAGAGGCTGGCACTTCTGGACCTCAAGGACCATCAGGAGCACCCGGACCTGTGGTGGGTACTCAGCCTACACCCCAAGTTGAAGCCAATTCCACCAAAGGTATATTTACTAAATGCATGGGGTATAAGTATTTATGTTTGGTGTTTCTCTTTATCAGGGCCCAACTGGTGTTTCTGGACCTAAAGGAGCACGTGGTGCTCAGGGAGCTCCTGTAAGTAACCTAAATTAAACTTCACAGGAGCAGGATTACATTTTTCTTTCAAATTCCGTTTATGATCAATGCAAGCTGTATAGAGCTGTAACACAAGTAATTTAGTGACTGGTCTCGCCACTGTTAAAACTATCTTGATTGATTTGTGTATTTGATATTGACTATCTTGATTACAATTTAATCATTTATTAGTAGGTTGCCCGCTGCCCATATTCATCTGTTTCACTCTTTATATTTAGATGATTTTGAGTTTTTGACCCACAAATGTAAAGATCAGACAAAACAGTCATTTAGATCCTCAACTTTGTAAGTTATGTCAGTCATCAGTCAATCAAGATAGAAATGTACAGCTCTTTTGATTTAGAGGTGATCTTAAAGTACTAAATTGCATAGAAGCAGGCAGCCCACCACTGGCTCAGCTCCACACATCATTCATTCATTCATTCATTCATTAAATCATTTACAAAAGGTTATGGCTGATGTATAAAGGTCTGGTGATGTTGAACACAGTCTGTTGTTGACAGGGTGCCACTGGTTTCCCTGGTGCTGCTGGTCGAGTTGGGTCTCCTGGCCCTAATGTAAGTACATTCATTTCAAAATAAAACTCAAAAGATTTCTTGTAGACTGCTATCAGCCAATGGTGTTTTCTCGGTCACAGGGTAACCCTGGCTCTGTTGGACCTGCTGGTTCTGCTGGCAAAGACGGACCAAAGGGTGCTCGTGGTGATGCAGGACCCCCAGGAAGACAGGGAGATGCTGGTCTTCGAGGACCCGGTGGTGCACAAGGAGAAAAGGGAGAACCCGGAGAAGATGGACCGCCTGTGGGTCACCCTTTCAGATTGATTGTTTGTAATTCCCAGGAGGAGATCTGTGCTGGAATCATATCTTGTCTGTCTACGTAGGGTGCTGATGGACCTTCAGGGCCTCAGGGTTTGGCTGGATCTCGTGGTATTGTTGGTTTGCCCGGACAGCGTGGAGAGAGAGGCTTCCCTGGTCTTCCTGGACCTTCTGTGAGTGCTTGCTTTATCATCCATTGAAAATTAATTGAAATATATGATGAGATATTTCAATAGTAAACTACTTTACTTTTGTAACCATTGCAAATAAATATTTTATATAATTATATTAAAATAACTATATTATAATTACTAATGTCAGGCCCTTGGATTTCCATCTTAGATGCAGTATAATTCATTTTCTGAATATTCTCATGTCTTAAAAGAGAAACCATGATTCCGGGACACTGAGGGAGCAACTCAGGAAAAGATTAATTATAAACTATATATCCACTTCATGTTAAGGGTGAACCTGGTAAACAAGGATCTCCTGGCTCTGGTGGTGACCGTGGACCTCCTGGACCTGTAGGACCCCCTGGACTTACTGGACCTGCTGGAGAAACTGGAAGAGAGGTGAAGATATGATACATAGGCAGACAGACATATCAACCACATAAACTAAGACCACAGTAATAACAAATTGAACAGTTTAATACAGTTTATTCAGTAGATATGTCTGTGTTTCAGGGTACTCCTGGATCAGATGGACCACCTGGTAGAGATGGATCTGTTGGAATCAAGGTGAGAGAAAATAGTCCAGGTTCTCCCAATCTGAGGGAAAAAAATCCAACGGAATAAAAAACAAACTTGATGGCAACTACTAAGTCAGTGAGTTTGTCTTCCTGCAGGGAGAGCGAGGTAACACTGGACCTGCTGGTGCCCCAGGAGCTCCGGGTGCCCCTGGTGCCCCTGGCCCCGTCGGACCTCTTGGCAAGCAGGGAGACAGAGGAGAGTCTGTGAGTAACACACAAAAAAAATAACAGACCTTTCAAAAGCTAGTGGGGGGACACCAATTGGACATAAGCAATGGAGGAATGCACTGAGTTGAATATGAACATGAGAAAACATCTCTCTTCAGGGTGCACAAGGACCTGCAGGACCTCCTGGACTCGCAGGTGCACGAGGAATGGCTGTGAGTATCAAAATTTCAAATCAACTTCAGTTTGAAGTTAATCGTTTTAGTTGAGTGCTACCTGAAGTGATGAATTTTGAGACACCACTCCTGTACTCCAGGGACCCCAAGGACCACGTGGAGATAAGGGAGAGAGTGGTGAGGCTGGCGAGAGAGGACAGAAGGGTCACCGTGGATTCACTGGTCTGCAGGGTCTTCCTGGACCTCCCGTAAGGAACACATAGCATCTTTAATATGCCTTCTCTTTGTTGCCTAAACTGTTATTTGTTCAAACAGGGTTCCGCTGGAGATGCTGGCGCTTCTGGACCTGCAGGACCAAGCGGAGCTAAGGTGTGAATAGAGAGAGGAAAGAAACGAGTCACATTTTCCATCATGTAGTTAGTATCAGCCACAATATTTGATGGTAATGGGGGTCACGGGTCGGTCTCTGTCCAATTCTCCAATCACGACAAAGATGGGGACACCAAAGTGCGAGGCCCTTAATTACCCACTAGTGAGATAAGATGGGCAGTGGAGGCATTTTGTAATTACTCTTTGGAAGGAAAAGAGGCTGACAGACAGGCGGAGCCACTCCTGCTGAAATCAGAATAAGATGTAATATGTCTTGTAGATTAGATAAGTAGAGAGGTTATGATAAGAGAAATGAAGGAAAATGTCACCACATAAATTATCTTCATGCATAATAAGGGGTCTGGAGGTGAATGGAGTAATAGAGAGAAACCGAAAGTACATTTTGAAGACTTCATCAGACCATTGGGTGGCACTGAAGCAAGGAACGTTTTACACTTAATATGCAAAGTTTAGGAATCATTTATATATACATCATAGCCACCCCTTTTGTGTTTGACTTATCACTCACTGTTTCTTTAGGGCCCACACGGACCATCCGGTCCCGCTGGCAAAGATGGATCTAACGGACAACCTGGCCCCATCGGACCACCTGGACCTCGTGGACGCTCTGGAGAAAGTGGTCCACCTGTATGTAACACAGAAATTAATTTCATTGCAGCTTATTTATTTTCGTATAGTACTCCCCTTCTTGACCATTTGCTGTTTTTGGCATTCTTTAGGGTCCTCCTGGAAACGCTGGACCCCCTGGTCCTCCTGGGCCCCCAGGCCCTGGCATTGACATGTCTGCCTTTGCTGGCTTGGGCCAGACTGAGAAGTCTCCTGATCCACTGAGGTACATGAGAGCTGATGAGGCCTCTAGCTCCCTGAGACAGCACGATGTTGAGGTTGATTCCACACTCAAGTCGCTCAACAACCAGATAGAGAACCTGCGTAGCCCTGACGGCTCCCAGAAGAACCCTGCTCGCTCCTGTAGAGACCTTAAACTGTGCCACCCTGAGTGGCAGAGTGGTATGTATATTTGATAGTTAGTTGATAATTAAGGAAGATTAACACTGAACCAGGTACAAATACCTGCCCATATGATGATAAAGAAATTTAAGGACCAACATCTTCTCAGACATGTGCACCTGGAGTAACAGCGGCACTCATGTATTCAACTGCCCACATTTTCTCATCTCTCAAGGTGACTACTGGGTTGACCCCAACATCGGAAGCATAGCTGATGCCATCAAGGTCTTCTGCAACATGGAGACCGGCGAGACCTGCGTCTACCCAAGTATCCCCAATGTACCAAAGAAGTCTTGGTGGACCAGCAAGAGCAAGGATCGTAAGCACATCTGGTTTGGAGAGACGATGAATGGAGGATTCCACGTGAGTGTACTTCAACAAACTACCTTATTAGGTGATGATCATAAAAGCACTTTCTGAAAGTGGCTAATCATCTCCCCGTCTTGTTTGGTTATAGTTTAGCTACGCTCAGGATGGCCCTGCTGCCAACGCTGCCAGCGTTCAATTGACCTTCTTGAGACTCCTTTCCAATGAGGCATCCCAGAATCTCACGTACCACTGCAAGAATAGCATTGCCTACATGGATCAGGCCACAGGCAACCTGAAGAAGGCTTTGCTGCTGCAGGGCTCCAACGATGTAGAGATCCGTGCGGAGGGCAACAGTCGCTTCACATACAGCGTGTTGGAGGATGGCTGCAAGGTGAGGGCAGATGCCAGAAAACAATATTTCATAAAGGATAGGTGAGATTAAAGCTGACATGTTTCTGTATTTTCCGCCAACAGAAACACGCAGGCCGGTGGGGAAAAACTGTCTTCGAGTACAAAACACAGAAAACCTCCCGTCTGCCCATTGTGGACATTGCTCCTATGGATATCGGAGGAGCAGATCAGGAGTTTGGTGTGGATGTAGGCCCAGTCTGCTTCTTGTAAAGTGGAATATCACAGTGACCCCCCAGAATAACAGGAACGAAATAAACTCAACCATGAAACACTACACACGATTCCACAATAAAGACGACTGGAAATGCTAAAAGAAAATTGATCTCACAATGAAGTGCTCTCCAAGTTGGATGCTAGCACTGAAGGGCATCGGCAATAAGTGTACATCTCTGTCAACCCGCTTCCTGAGATCCAGTCATGTTTCCCATGGCCCACTGTTGACAGGAATGAGTCCGGAGGAAGAGGGAGTGAACAAAAGTTGTAGAGAACTGAAACATGACTTGATGTCACTTATTTATTGTCTCATCTGAATGGGAAGAGATGAGGTAGGACTGGAGGGGTTCACTTTGTAAGTACGACAAGACCCTATCCACTACAGAACAGCCGCGTAACCTCTGTCACAGTCCTACTCCACCTCCCTCCCTGTTCCCTCCTGTCACACTAATATGGCATTTTGAATCCGTGTAGACCAATAAAATATTCTCAAAATCCAGGTACTCCAGGCCTGTCCATCGTGAGCAGGAGCAAAACCTTTACTGTATATTATAAAGCCTTTGTTCTATGTTGTAAAGGTCTGTGTTTATAAGCAACCAGATGGTTTTATGTGTATTTCCACATTATGTGTGTACATGTGTTTATATGCACACCAACACTTTTTGAAAAGTGAGGTTACATTTGGGGTGAAGGTTCCAAAGTCCTGTACCCCTTCACTGCACATCAGAGAAGGGAGACATGCTCGGCTCATCCAAAATTTGCTTTGTGAAAAAAATCCTAAGCAATTTTGCCATTTCTTGTAGACATCCAGATGGTTTGAAGCTACCTCACGCTGAAAAACAAAGTGAAAACGTAGCGATGACCACAAACATATCTACTATCAGGCAAATCCCAATGGCTGTCTTTGCTTTGGGTGGCTCTCTCTTCTGGAGGTGCTATGAGTTCTGTAATAGTCAGTACCAAAAGACCTCCTACCCCATCCCTAATTCCCACTACCAGCCTCATACCACACACTCACACTCCACCCTGAAAAAGGGGTGCCGTCGGGTAAGACAGGTGGAGACCGGGGCTACTTCAAGACCTCTGCTGAAGTCCACACACCAAAGCTGAACCAAGTCACTAAATAACCAGGGTGTGTACATTTTTTAAATTAATTTTATTATGATCCATCTTGTTTTTGTTTTGTTACACTTCTTATTGATGTAAATTGGAAATAAAAGGAAAACAGAATTAAGAAGTTGATTTTTTCTTTTGACTTTTCAATAAAAGTATCACAGTCGTGGGAAAGCTTTCTTCCTTCCTTTTTACCAAATCATTTGGCCCGCGTGGTTTAAGTTTTGGTGCCATACTTTTGTTAGCTAAGGCTAGCTATATACTGAAAAATTTAGAATGTGACACAAATCTGAACAAAAGTACTGTACTGGTACTTCACTTTCTGGGTGTGGCTGACCATCATTGGATCTGTATTTGTGTGTGTGTGTGTGTGTGTATATATATATATATATATGTATATATATATATATGTATATATATATATATATGTATATATATATATATATATATATATATATGTATATATATATATATATGTATATATATATATATATATATATATATATATGTATATATATATATATATATATATATATATATGTATATATATATATATATATATATATGTATGTATATATATATATATGTATAAAAGTAATTAAGTAAAAACACGGTTCTCAAGCTCATTGCGCTGCTGTGTACTGTGGTCTCCTGACTTTCCTGAGTAATAAATGCCAACTTGAGACTTCTCTGTTCCTTGCTTTATCAAGAGGTAACGTGGTATGAGCAACCTCAACATGCTAAATGCCATTAATGTGCATGTTCTAGGAAATATTTTGATGGATATAACACGAGAAGTGAAGAATATAAAGTGTGTGATATTTTGGGGTGCTTAAAATACCTAGGAAAAAAAGTTCAAATATTAACATCATCATTGTATAAATTCAAATATTGAAAAACTTGAAACATTGAAAGGAAACAGAGAGGTTCACTGTTTAGTGGAAACTCTCAGTTAATGTTTGAAGTTAGAGATTAAATTCTCCATGATCCAGAATCGAATGAAAACACAGAATGTAGAGAGGAGGCGTTATTGGGAACTTGGCCAAAAAACTGAGGCTAATGAGAGCGTGACACACCGTTAACACTGCCCTTTATTTTATCCCACATTATGATAACAGAACCCCTCCTTGAGCCGTCACCTTATTGTGGTGGAGGGGTTTGTGTGTACCAATGATCCTTGGAGCTAAGTTGTCTGGGGCTTCACGCCCCCGGCAGGGTCACCCATGAGAAACAGGTCCTAGGTGAGGGAGCAGACAAAGCACGGCTCCAAAGACCCCTATGATGAGAAATATGATTGGATTACGTTTTCCCTTGCCCGGACGCGGGCCACCGGAGCCCCCCTCTGGAGCCAGGCCTGGAGGTGGGGCTCGAAGGCGAGCGCCTGGTGGTCGGGCCTGCACCCATGGGGCCCGGCCGGGCACAGCCCGAAAGGGTAACGTGGGTCCCCCTTTCCATGGACTCACCACCTGTGGGAGGGGCCATAGGGGTCGGGTGCAGTGCGAGCTGGGCGGTGGCCGAAGGCAGGGACCTTGGCGATCCGATCCCCGGCTACAGAAGCTGGCTCTAGGGACGTGGAATGTCACCTCTCTGGCAGGGAAGGAGCCCGAGCTGGTGTGCGAGAAGTTCCGACTAGATATAGTCGGACTCGCCTCCACGCACAGCTTGGGCTCTGGTACCAGTCCTCTCGAGAGGGGTTGGACTCTCTTCCACTCTGGAGTTGCCCACGGTGAGAGGCGCCGAGCAGGTGTGGGTATACTTATTGCTCCCCGGCTCGGCGCCTGTATGTTGGGGTTCACCCCAGTGGACGAGACTGGGGTGGTGGTCCCCCTTTTTAAGAAGGGGGACCGGAGGGTGTGTTCCAACTACAGGGGGATCAGACTCCTCAGCCTCCCTGGTAAGGTCTATTCAGGGGTGCTGGAGAGGAGGGTTCGTCGGGAAGTTGAATCCCAGATTCAGGAGGAGCAGTGTGGTTTTCGTCCTGGCCGTGGAACAGTGGACCAGCTCTACACCCTTGGCAGGGTCCTCGAGGGTGCATAGGAGTTCGCCCAACCAGTCTACATGTGTTTTGTGGACTTGGAGAAGGCGTTCGACCGTGTCCCTCGGGTGGTCCTGTGGGGGGGTGCTTCGGGAGTATGGGGTACCGAAACCCTTGATACGGGCTGTTCGGTCCCTGTACGACCGGAGTCAGAGTTTGGTCCACATATCCGGCAGTAAGTCGGACTCCTTTCCGGTGAGGGTTAGACTCCGCCGACTACGTCTCTGGGCTGACCTGGGAACGCCTCGGGATCCCCCCGGAAGAGATGGATGAAGTGGCTGGGGCAAGGGAAGTCTGGGCGTCCCTGCTAAAGCTACTGCCCCCACGACCCGACCTCGGATAAGCGGTAGAAGATGGATGGATGGATGATAACAGAAAAATACCACATTAGTATGGTAAAAATTTCAGACAATTCAATACATTTTATTGATTTATTGATGAAAAATATTTGTGACAATGTGAATGACGGTCATGACATGAGCTCGGTAAAGAGCGACTGATTGGCTAGGTCAGTATGATGTTCCTGAGGTCGTGGCAAAGACGGGCTACCATTGAGCCCAAATCGGCCGATGTTGCCACTTAGGAAGTAGAAAGGCACATGACTGATTCTTCCCGTGGACCAACACTATGGAGGGAAACACTTGATAAATTAGTCTGCTCTGGAAGAAAACACCACATTATTTTCTGAATGGAATAAGAGAATCAAGGAGATTACTGACCACAGTGAGCAGAGCTCCATGCTGAAAATTTGGGTGGAACTGCACCAGTCTTGGTTGTGCACCAGGATCCCCTTGAACAAAACCGCTATAATGATAGGAAGGACAAACTCATATTCACATTTGGATCAATTTTCTTTGAAAAATGTAACATGAAACTGCAGCACACATGGAATGCAAGCACAGATGGAAAAACACCTACCATGGCAAAAGTTCAAAGATGGGTTTCGTTCTGGTCTTAAACACAGGAATTATTGCAGGTTGCTCTCCTTGTGGACCACCTAAAAGGTCAGCAGTTAGCAACTGTCCTAAGTAATGTCGACAATACCTTATTACAGTTAATGTTTACATGGCAGTGTCTTATTCAGAGTATTGTCATCATCTTGTCAACGTAATAACAAAAGAGAAAATCAACATTGTAAACGTAGTCAAGGTTAGGTTCTACAGTATGAGGTCGCAGAAGAGCAAAATACCTTTGAGAAGCACAGCAAGTCTTTCTCCTCTCGGATCCCATGTCAAAGACTGGATCTCTCCACCAACACTGTACAAATAAACTTCCATGGTCATATACTGTACATGATACACGTTTTTTTAAGCGCTAGCTTTTCAGATTACAGTTCTTACGTGACATCTCCCTCAGGTGTGTTAAAGGTTGTCTGTGATAGGTCGGCCACCACTGATGCTGCTTGTGGCCCTTTTGATGTGCCTGTGGGGACACCTACCAAAAAAAAAACCCCACAGAATCAGTCGAGCCAAACAGACTTGTATGGCTCACAACAAATACAAAACAATAAAAAAAATGTTTTTGCACATTTCTAGGGCGCCAAGGACACTAACTCATGGGGGTAATTAAAAGGTGACATTCCACTAGAGCCAGCTTCTGTAGCCGGGGATCGGATTGCCAAGTTCCCTGCCTTTGGCCACCACCCAGCTCACACTGCACCCGACCCCTATGGACCCTCCTACAGGTGGTGAGCCCATGGGAAGGGGGACCCACGTTACCCTTTCGGGCTGTGTCCGGCCGGGCCCCATATGCGCAGGCCTGGCCACCAGGCACTCGCCTTCGAGCCCCACCTCGGCGCCCCAGTGACCCACATCCGGGCAAGAGAAACCCTAAATCCATTTATAATATTCATCATAGGGGTCTTTTGCCGTGCTTTGTCTGGTCCCTCACCTAGGACCTGTTTGCCATGGGTGACCCTACCAGGGGCGTGAAGCCCCAGACAACTTAGTCCTAGGATCATTGGGACACAAAAACCCCTCCACCACGATAAGGTGACTGTTCCAGGAGGCGAAAAAATTAAATGTACCCCCAAAAAAAATTCTACTTTACCCAGGGCTAACTGAATACAAATGCTATTACAAAGGCCGATCTCAAATTGCAACTAAATGAAAGCAAAACAGTTACTGCATAAAACTCAATAACATTAGGCTGTAAGCACTGACTTTTCATTTGAAAATCCCCGTCAATATAGTGAATTGTCAAGGACAGTACTCTCTGTTGTTCTGCTTGACCAATCATCAGTCGTGCACGGTCACAAACTGCAAAGAACGAAATTTGTGGGCAGGTTAGCCTAAGTCAAGGCAGCCACTACAACAATTGTTAATAGTGTCTTACCATGACACGCCACCTCGCCGCCAACGTGCTGAGAAGGCCAACTTCAAAATAAAAGATTCATATATTACTACATTGGTCATAAAACCCATTTTAGGATTTTATTTTAAAGTTTGCACGTTCAATGGAATTTTCTGAGCCAATCAGAATCGAGTATTTGCCAAGACCATGGTATAATACTGTGTGCTCTCACACAAACTTTGTAGCTGCCCTTCCAAGCGCCTTAAAAAAAGTTTTTTTTTGTAGATATGCATAAATTTTTGTTTTAGAAAATAGAGCCGATGTACCTTTCCCTGGGCCGTCACCTTATCGTGGTGGAGGGGTTTATGAGTCCCAATGATCATAGGAGTTAAATTGTCTGGGGCTTTACGCACCTGGTAGGGTCACCTTTGATAAACAGGTGCTCGATGAGGGACCAGACAAAGTATGGCTCAGAGACCCCTAAAGATGAGTAACAAATGGATCTAGGTTTCCCTTGCACGGATACGGGTCACCGTGGCCGCTCTCTGGAGCCAGGCCTGGAGGTGGGGTCTGTACCCATGGGGCCCGGCCAGGCACAGACCGAAACGTGGGTCCCCCTTCCCATGGGCTCACCATCTGTGGGAGTGCCCAAGGGGGGGTTGGGTGCGAAGTGAGTTGAGTGGCAGCCAAAGGCGGGGACCTTGGCAGTCTGATCGCCGGCTACAGAAGCTCTAGGGACGTGGAATCTCACTTCTCTGGCAGGGAAGGAGTCTGAGGTGGTGTGCAAGGTTGAGAAGTACCGGCTAAATATAGTAGGGTTCACCTTCACACATAGCTTGGTCCCTGTACGACTGGTGTCAGAATTTGGTCCGCATTGCCCGTAGTAAGTTGGATTTGTTTACAGTGAGAGTTGGACTCCACCAAGGATGCCCTTTGTCATCGATTCTCTTCATTACTTTTATGGACAGAATGTCCAGGCGCAGCCAAGGTGTTGAGGAGGTCAGGCTTGGTGACATCAGTATTAAGTCTCTGCTTTTTGAAGAAGTGTTTCTGAAGGTTTCATCAAGCCATGAACTTCAGCTCTCACTGGAGCAGATTGCAGGTGAGTGTGAAGCGGATGGGATGAAAATCAGTACCTCCAAATCTGAGGCCATGGTCATCAGCCGGAAAAGGGTGGCGTGCCCTCTCCGGGTCGAGGAAGAGAACCTGCCCCAAGTGGAGGAGTTGAAGTATCTCTGGGTCTTGTTCACGAGTGAGGGAAGATTGAAGCGGGTAATAAACAGGCGGATCGTTGCAGCATCTCCAGTGATGCAGACTCTGTATCGGTCTGTTGTGGTGAAGAAGGAACTGAGCCGAAAGATGAAGCTCTCAATTTACCGGTTGATCTACATTCCTACCTTCACCTATGGTTATGAGCTGTGGGGTCGTGACCGAAAGAACAAGATCACGGGTACAAGCGGCTGAAATTTGTTTCCTCCGCAGGGTGTCCAGGCTCCCCCCTTCGAGATAGGGTGAGAAGCTTCCCTGCTTAAGCTGCTGCCCCTGTGACCCGACCTCAGCGAGGTGGAAGAAAATGGATGGATGATATCTAAATATTTTACCATACAATTTCCATTTTCCGTACTTTTCCAGACCTTGAAATTTATTAAATCAAATTCTATACCTTCCATATTTGCATAGGAACCCTGATATAATGGACAGAAGAAACCTTGCATTTTTTCTTAAATTGAGGTTATGAACAAATTGACATGTGAAGACAATTGTGTGGCACTGATTTGTTGACATTCTTACAAACTGCCCCTATTTAGTACAACCCCAATTCCAATGAAGTTGGGACGTTGTGTTAAACACAAATAAAAACAGAATACAATGATTTGCAAATCATGTTCAACCTATATTTAATTGAATACACTACGAGCTCAAAACCAGCTGAGTAAAGAAATTAACTATGCAGCAAAGTTGGAAAAACAGTTTAGTGCTAACGACTCTAAATCAGTCTGGCATGCATTCCAATCGCTGACTAATTACAAGCGACGATCCCCCCCAAGCTGAGAACAATAGCACACTAACCAACGACTTGAATACCTTCTACTGCAGATTTGAAAAGGACACTTTCACACCCACCCATCCGGCTGCACCCCGACCTCAATCACACCTCTGACTTCTGCGTTAACCATCCATGAACAGGATGTGAGACGCATCTTCAAACAACAAAAGATTAACAAAGCGGCAGGCCCAGACCATGTGTCCCCATCCTGCCTCAAAGTCTGCGCGGAGCAGCTCGCGCCAGTCTTCACTCAGATCGTCAATAGTTCTCTGGAACTGTGCGAAATACCATCCTGTTTCAAATGCTCCACCATCATTCCAGTCCCCAAGAAACCTGCAATCTCGGGTCTAAATGACTACAGGCCTGTCGCCTTGACATCTGTGGTCATGAAGTCCTTTGAACGTCTCGTCCTGGACCACCTCAAGAGCATCACAGGTCCCTTGCTGGATCCCCTGCGGTTTGCCTACTGAGCGAAAAGGTCTGCAGATAATGCAGTCAACATGGGAACGCACTTCATCCTAGAACACCTCGACAGTGCAGGGACCTACGCGAGGATCCTGTTCGTGGACTTCACCTCAGCGTTCAACACCATCATTCCTGAACTTCTTTCCTCCAAGCTTCTCCAGCTCAGTGTCTCACCTGCCATCTGCCAGTGGATTTACAGCTTTCTGACGGGCAGGACACAGCAGGTCAGGTTGGAGGAGGCCACCACATCCACACGCAGCATCAGCACTGGGGCGCCCCAAGGTTGTGTCCTCTCTCCGCTGCTCTTCGCTCTCTACACGAACGACTGCACCTCAGCGCACCCGACTGTCAAACTCCTGAAGTTTGCAGATGACATCACTGCCATCGGCCTCATCAAGGACGGTGACGAGTCTGCATATTGACAGGAAGCGGAGCGGCTGGAGCTGTGGTGCGGCCGACACAACCTGGAGCTGAACACGCTCAAGACTGTAGAGATGATCGTGGACTTCAGGAGGCATCCTTCGCCACAGCTGCCCCTCACGTTGTAAAGCTGCCTTTTGTCAACTGTCGAGACCTTCAAGTTCCTGGGAATTACAGTCTCTCAGGACCTGAAGTGGGCGACCAACATCAATTCTGTCCTCAAAAAAGCCCAGCAGAGGATTCACTTCCTGCGGCTTCTGAATAAGCACGGCCTGCCACAGGAGCTGCTGAGGCAGTTCTACACAGCGGTCATCGAATCAGTCCAGTGTTCTTCCATCACAGTCTGGTTTGGTGCTGCTACAAAAAAGGACAAACTCCGACTGCAACGGACAATCAAAACTGCTGAAAGGATTGTTGGATCTTCCGACTGCAACGGACAATCAAAACTGCTGAAAGGATTGTCGCATCCCGGTCACCAGGTCTTCCAGCTCCTTCGCTCAGGTAGGCGCTACCGATCAATGCAAACTAGAACTAGCAGACATTCCAACAGCTTCTTCCCTCTTGCGATCAACTTCTTAAACACCTAACCTACAATTCCATTACAACATGCTGGCAATCTTTTGACTTGAGTTCGTTGTCACATTTCTGTCGGGCCAATTATATATTACTCGTGCACTCACTGTAGTCGTCTCGCCACGCTGCACTATTTGCATATCTGTTGTTGACCAATACTGGCCACTCATGCCAGAGTAGCATCTGCTCCCTTTGCACACTGATTGAGGAGTATCTGCAACATTTGCACAACCAACATTGTCCCAGATTATCACACTACTCGTCACTTTAAACCGCATACACTCCTTGAAGTCTCGGCGCCCTTTGCACAATGGTCATTGCACCGGACTATTGCAATATCAGTCATTCGAACTGCTCTAAATGCTAGAGGACTCTGCATCTTTTTGCACAATTGTCAAAAAAAAAAAGAACCGGCATTACCAGATAACTAGCAACCCTTTACTGCTCAGTGACTGTTTTTTTTGTTTTTTTGTCAATGTCTATGTCTCAAAAGTGTTCTCTGTCAATTGACTGTCTCTGTTGTCGTACTAGAGCGGCTCCAACTACCGGAGACAAATTCCTTGAGTGGTTTTTGGACATACTTGGCAAATAAAGATGATTCTGATTCTGACAAAGACATTTAATGTTCAAACTGATGAACTTTATTGTTTTTAGCAAATAATCATTAACTTAGAATTTTATGGCTGCAACACGTTCCAAACAAGCTGGGACAGGGTCATGTTTACCACTGTGTTACATCACCTTTACTTTTAACAACATTCAATAAACGTTTTGGAACTGAGGAAACGAATTGTTGAAGCTTTGTAGGTGGAATTCAGAATCAGAATCATCTTTATTTGCCAAGTATGTCCAAAAACACACAAGGAATTTGTCTCCGGTAGTTGGAGCCGCTCTAGTACGACAACAGACAGTCAATTTACAGAACACTTTGGAGACAGAAAGACATTGACAAAAAAAACGTCACTGAGCAGTAAAGGGTTGCTAGTTATCTGGTAATGCCGGTACATTTTTTTTTTTTTGACAATTGTGCAAAAAGATGCAGAGTCCTCTAGCACTTAGAGCAGTTTGAATGACTAATATTGCAATAGTCCGGTGCAATGACCATAGTGCAAAGGACGCCGAGACTTCAAGGAGTGTATGCGGTTTAAAGTGATGAGTAGTGCGATAATCTAGGACAAGAATTCTTTCCCATTCTTGCTTGATGTACATCTTAAGCTGCTCAACAGTCCGGGGTCTCTGTTGTCGTATTTTACGCTTCATAATGCGCCACACATTTTCAATGGGAGACAGGTCTGGACTGCAGGCAGGCCAGTCGAGTACCCGCACTCTTTTACTATGAAGCCACGCTGTTGTAACACGTGCAGAATGTGGTTTGGCATTGTCTTGCTGAAATAAGCAGGGGCGTCCATGATAAAGACATTGCTTGGATGGGAGCATATGTTTCTCCAAAACCTGTATGTACCTTTCAGCATTAATGGTGCCTTCACAAATCTGTAAGTTACCCATGCCATTGGCACTAACATCGCCCCATACCATCACAGATGCTGGCTTTTGAACTTTGCGTCCATAACAGTCCGGGTGGTTCTTTTCCTCTTTGGCCCGGACGACATGACGTCCACAATTTCCAAAAACAATTTGAAATGTGGACTCATCAGACCACAGAACACTTTTCCACTTTACATCAGTCCATCTTAGATGAGCTCGGGCCCAGAGAAGCCGGCGGCGTTTCTGGGTGTTGTTGATAAATGGCTTTTGCTTTGCATAGTAGAGTTTCAAGTTGCACTTACGGATGTAGCGCCAAACTGTATTTACTGACATTGGTTTTCTGAAGTGTTCCTGAGCCCATGTGGTGATATCCTTTACACATTGATGGGGTTTTTTGATGCAGTGCCGCCTGAGGGATCGCAGGTCACGGGCATTCAATGTTGGTTTTCGGCCTTCCCGCTTACATACAGTGATTTTTCCAGATTCTCTGAACCTTTTGATGGTATTATGGACCTTAGATGATGAAATCCCTAAATTCCTTGCAATTGTACGTTGAGGAACATTGTCCTTAAACTGTTCGACTATTTTCTCATGCACTTGTTCACAAAGAGGTGAACCTCGCCCCATCTTTCCTTGTGAATGACTGAGCAATTCAGGGAAGCTCCTTTTATACCCAATCAAGGCACCCACCTGTTCCCAATTAGCCTGTTCACCTGTGGGATGTTCCAAACAGGTGTTTGATGAGGATTCTTTAACTTTCTCAGTCTTTTTTGCCATCTGTCCCAGCTTTTTTGGAACGCGCTGCAGCCATAAAATTCTAAGTTAATGATTATTTGCTAAAAACAATAAACTTGTCAGTTTGAACATTAAATATCGTGCCTTTGTTGTGTATTAAATTAAATATATTAAATATGTTTTCATTTATGTTTAACACAACGTCCCAACTTCATTGGAATTGGGGTTGGACATACAGTATAACAACCTGGTGTGTCAGTGAATGTGAGAGCGTAGATAACCGTTTCTCCCTGTACGGTGAAGAGAAGTCGACTCCCATCTGGACTCCAGCAGCCAGACTAAACCAAACAAAAATACAGTAAAAAAACCTTGGAAATGTGGGTGTCGTTGAAATGTGGTGGCAATGCTTACCTGGCAGCGACCTTTCTCACACGGCCAACGCTCACATGTCCACATCCTGGTCTCCCAGACCCTGAAGAATAATGACAAATTCATCTTGCGGACCTTGCATGCTAAACAAAATGACTATAATAGTGTGTATAAAATGTATCCACACCCTTGTTCAATTGTCAGGTTTTTGTGATATAAAAAATGAGACCAAGATAAATCATTTAAAAACCTTTAACCATTATGTGACCTTTAACCTATACAATGCAAATTAGGGAAAAGAATAAATATTTCCAAGAGGGTAGGTAAAAATAAACAAGATAATGTTTATACAAGTGTGCACACCTGCTTAAACTTGGGATGTAGCTACAGTATGTTCAGAATTAACCAATCACATTAAAACTCATAAATGAGAATCAGTACACACCTGCCACCATATAAAGCCCCTCTGATTAACCGCAAATAAAATTCAGATGTTCTACTAGGCTTTTCCTGACTTTTTTTGCTTTCTAACGGAAGCCTAGAGGTTTTGTGCTAACACTGACTCCTATTTCGAACAGTTCATAACTCCCTCCGCCTTGACTTAGGTCCCAGTTTGAGCTGAAGAAAAACAGTCCAAAAGTATGATGCTGCCGCCACCATGCTTCACTGTACGTATGGTGTTCTTTTGGTAATGAGCACTGTTGTGTTTGCACCAAACATACCTTGTGGAATTATGGCCCAAAACATCAACCTTGAATAATATCAAGGTTGAACATTTGGGCCATAATTCCAAACCATAACACATTTTTTAATACCACAAAAACTGTGATTTGAACAGAGGAGTGGTGTGTAGATTTTGTATATCCACTGTACATTTGGTGAAGGAAATATTTTCCAGCAACATAACACTGTACAATATAGAAATGAGTCTCATATGAGACTTGAACCTGAAGAGAGCAGAAGGCGTCGAGGCAAGAAGATGGCTCCCATCAGTGGACCACGACAGAAAGCTGACCCCACCGCCTCCGATTCGCTGGAGGGGCACACAGCTCTCTGCTGCTACATCCCATACCTGGAAGAGGTTGTAGAAGCCTAAATACTATTTAAGTTAATTAATATGTGGATAAAAAGTAACAAGTTTATTTTGACAAAAAAGGACTATTTACAAGTTGGACTTTTGGTAGTTCATTTTCACAGTAAGTGATGAGTTAATAATTTCATTTAATTGCATTTAAAATACCTGGATCATTTAGGTGTACCATTTCATATAGCTTCATACTGAAGAATACGTAATGGATTTCTGATTTATGGATGTACCTATTTAATTGTCTTTAAGGCGGAAGTATCTGTGTGGTTAGGGGGAAGTACTGTGTGGTCAGGCTATATGGGGAGTAGAGCCACAGTCTTTTGAACTCTCTCTTTTTCTATATCGATCTCTCATTGCCTCATTTTTGTTTTTTAATGCACTTTGGACTAATTTTGTGCCCTTTCTTTTATTTGGAAGTGAACTGCACAAAACTAAGAGGAGTGTCTGGAGTTTTATTTTCAACGTATTTATGGACACGAGGAAATGATTGACAGGAGCGTCAAACTTAAAGGCTTTACTGATTACGAACCCACAGAGGTCAAGGAGGTAACAGACTGACAATATAGCAATTTCAGGAGATGATGGAGGACTATGGCGAAGGCTTTTACCATCATCGATGTGTCCATAGGCGAGGCTGACACGAGGAGAGAGCCGTTCGGTGACCAAGCAATGGAAGTGACTGGTGAGTGCCCGGAATGAGCCAAAACCTGCGCACATCCAGAAGAAGGCCTGTTCAAGAGGAGGAAGGCACACAAGACATTTCATCATGATGATGCACATTCTTCCAGATGGCAAAAGTCAAAGCTTTTCTGATAGTACCACACATAAATGAACCATTCTGTCATTTAATCCAGGCAGAGCGATTGAGCAAACAGGGTAAATAGCTTAAGTATTGATTTCGGCCTTCTTCTCTATTGCCATTGTTTGAATGCGTGAAGTGTCAATTGAAAAGATGTTACGTGAGGTAAATTGCTTCCAAGGGAGATGAATGACCTTTCTGCCACCCAGAAGTATCATGGCACCTTTTTTTTTTTTTTTTTTTTTCCCCCCCTCAAACATTATGAAATGGTCTATAGTAATGAAGCAAAGATGTACAGCAACTACTGGATACAACTGTGTGACCATTAACATGCCTGGTGGACAATGAGCAAGGGTCCATATGCCAGACCAGTAAACAGTTCTGGCACGCCACGGCAAGTCCAGAAGCACACAGCGGCTTCCACTGCACTGCTGCCACGTTCCTCTGGAGGCGGTGCTTCAGGGTGGGAGTCGTAGCACTAAGAGTTAATACAAACAAAAATGGCCATTAAATCACAATTGTTTTTTTTTTAATGAGCAAAACCTTCACAGTCTCTGAAAATGTTACAAGCATGGGAGACTCATCACCTTTTGGGATTGTAGATCTTAATTGAGTCATCCAAAAGGGCAACAGCAAACTTATCAGTATGAGGATGCCAGGCAAAGGCTCGCACCACGCAGTCCGACCTGGCAAAATAAGACAGAACACACACACACACACACACA
Organism: Phycodurus eques; assembly: GCF_024500275.1. NCBI lineage: Eukaryota > Metazoa > Chordata > Actinopteri > Syngnathiformes > Syngnathidae > Phycodurus > Phycodurus eques. The sequence continues at coordinate 34,923,433 of NC_084525.1, forward strand.
CACACACACACACACACACACACGACTACAAATTTGACCAGATTTTCCACTCATTTTCTAGATTAACTCAATCGCAATGTTGATTACTAAAAATTGTGTGCTAAACATTTGAGAGCTGCAAGTGAGAGAGGATTAAGACTTTTTAATTGTTTAAGTTATCTTTGCAGCTTTATTATTATTTATTTTGTTACATGATCAAAATGCAAATTGTAGGGTACACAAACAATTCCTATCAAGTTGGGCCGTTCTGTAAAACAAATAAAAACAGAATATAGTTATTGGCAAATCTTTTAAACCTATATTCAATTAAATACACTACAAAGACAAGATATTTAATGTGATGAACAATAGTTTTTTTGCAAATATTCACAAATTTTGAATTTGATGCCTGCACGCTCCAAAATAGATGGGACAGGGGCATGTTTACAACTGTGTTAAATCACCTTTCCTTTTAACAACACTCAATAAGCGTTTGGGAACTGAGGACACTAATTGCTGAAGCTGTGTAGCTGGCTTTCCTTCTAATTTTTGCTTGATGTACAACTTTAGTTGCTCAATAGTCCGGGTCTCTGTTATATTTTGCACTCCATAGTACCCTTCATATTTACAAAGGGAGAAAGTTCTGGACTGCTGGCAGGCCAGTCTAGTACTTGCACTCTTTTACTACAAAGCCACGCTGTTGTTGTAACACATGCAGAATGTGGCTTGGCTTCATCTTGCTGAAATAAGCAGGGACATCCCTGCAAAAGGCGTTGCTTGGATGGCACCATATGTCGCTCCAAAACCTGTATATACCTTTCAACATTAATGGTGCCTCACAGATGACCAAAAATCTGTGAGTGAGATCTGTCAATCACTGCCGATATGATTATATCGACTAGCTGCAAATTGTTCAATTTATTAATGGTGAGTGCTTTTTGGCGATATGATCTGTTTGTTTTGCGTCACAGCTTTTGCACACCTGCGCAGTGTGAAGGCGGGAAGGGACGCAACATTAGGGCAGTGCGATTATGGAAAAAATAATCACGATTATTGAGAATGATATTGAAATCATGATTATCCATCCATCCATCCATTTTCTACCGCTTATCCGAGGTTGGGTCACGGGGGCAGTAGCTTTAGCAGGGACGCCCAGACTTCCCTCTCCCCAGCCACTTCATCCAGCTCTTCCAGGGGGATCCCGAGGCGTTCCCAGGCCAGCCGAAGGATGTAGTCTCTCCAGCGTATCCTGGGTCATCCCCGGGGTCTCCTCCCCATGGGACGTGCCCGGAACACCTCACCGGGAAGGCGTCTGGGAGGCATCCGAATTAGATGCCCCAGCCACCTCATCTGGCTCGTCTCGATGTGGAGGAGCAGCGTCTCTAGTCTGAGAGCCTCCCGGATGACCAAGCTTCTCACCCTATCTCTAAGGGAGAGCCCGGACACCCTGCGGAGGAAACTCATTTCGGCCGCTTGTATCCGGGATCTTGTTCTTTCGGTCACGACCCACAGCTCGTGACCATAGGTGAGGGTAGGAACATAGATCGACCAGTAAATCGAGAGCTTCGCCTTTCGGCTTAGCTCCTTCTTTACCACAACGGATCGATACAAAGTCTGCATCACTGCAGACGCTGCACCGATCCGCCTGTCTATCTCCCGTTCCATTCTTCCCTCACTCGTGAACAAGACCCCAAGATACTTGAACTCCTCCACTTTGGGGAGCATCTCATCCATGACCTGCAGAGGGCATGCCACCCTTTTCCGACTGAGGACCATGATCTCAGATTTGGAGGTGCTGATTCTCATCTCAGCCGCTGCACACTCAGCTGCGAACTGCTGCAGTGAGAGTTGGAGGTCACGGCTTGATGAAGCCAACAGAACCACATCATCTGCAAAAAGCAGAAATGCAATACTGAGGCCACCAAACCGGACCCCCTCTACGCATCGGCTGCGCCTAGAAATATGCCCATAAAACTTATTAACAGAATCGGTGACAAAGGGCAGCCTTGGCGGAGTCCAATGCTCACCGCAAACGAGTCCGACTTACTGCCGGATATGCGGACCAAACTCTTGACTCCGGTTGTACAGGGAGCGAACAGCCCGTATCAGGGGGTTCAGTACCCCATACTCCTGAAGCACCCCCCACAGGACTCCCCGAGGGACACGGTCGACCACCTTCTCCAAGTCCACAAAACACATGTAGACTGGTTGTGCGAACTCCCATGCACCCTCGAGAACCCTGCCAAGGGTGTAAGATCTGTTCCACTGTTCCACGGCCAGGACGAAAACCACACTGCTCCTCCTGAATCTGAGATTCAACTTCCCGACGGACCCTCCTCTCCAGCACCCCTGAATAGACCTTACCAGGGAGGCTGAGGAGTGTGATCCCCCTGTAGTTGGAACACACCATCCGGTCCCCCCTCTTAAAAAGGGGGACCACCACCCAGTCTGCCAATCCAGAGGAACTGTCCCCGATGTCCACGCGATGTTGCAGAGGCGTGTTAACCAGGACAGCCCTACAACATCCAGAGCCTTGAGGAACTCCGGGCGAATCTCATCCACCCCCGGGACCCTGCCACCGAGAAGCTTTTTAACCACCTCGGTGACCTCAACCCCAGAGATTGGAGAGCCCGCCTCAGAGAACACAGACTCTGCTCCCTCATAGGAAGGCGTGTCGTGGAATTGAGGAGGTCTACGAAGTATTCTCCCCACCGGCTCACAACGTCCCGAGTCGAGGTCAGCAGCGCCCCATCCCCACTATACACAGTGTTGATGGTGCACTGCTTCCCCTTTCTGAGACGCCGGATGGTGGACCAGAATTTCTTCGAAGCCATCCGGAAGTCTTTCTCCATGGCCTCACTGAACTCCTCCAATGCTCGAGTTTTTGCTTCAGCGACCACCAAAGCTGCATTCCGCTTGGCCTGCCGGTACCCATCAGCTGCCTCAGGAGTCCCACAGGCCACGAAGGCCCGCTAGGACTCCTCCTTCAGCTTGACGGCATCCCTCACTGTTGGTGTCCACCAACTAGTTCGGGGATTGCCGCCACGACAGGCACCAACCACCTTACAGCCACAGCTCCGGTCGGCCGCCTCAGCAATGGAGGCGCGGAACATGGTCCACTATGTCCTCCGCCTCCCCAGGAACATGAGCAAAGTTCTGTCGGAGGTGGGAGTTGAAACTCCTTCTGACGGGATTACGCCAGACGTTCCCGGCAGACCCTCACAATACGTTTGGGCCTGCTTTTAGCCATGACCGGATTGTTTTTGATTTATTATCGTTGTCTGAAAATAAATCATCTAATTATTATGGCATTTCGAAAATTTAAATAATTTTTGTAATCGTAATTCACCTTATACAGGAAAAGTTTAGTCTGATTTTATGTCAGGAAAAACGTTTTTCTTTTTTTTATACAATCAATCACTGTATCGCTGTTCCTGCTGTGTGCGCCTTGGCCTCTTAGGGGCACTGTGGTGTGATGCATGGATGGAGCTACTCGTTTAATGCATTCATCCATCTTCTTTACCGCTTATCCTCACTAGGGTCGCGGACTGCTGGAGCCCATCCCAGCTATGTTCGGGCGGGAGGCAGGGTACACCCCGAACCGGTCGCCAGCCAATCACAGGGCACGTAGAGACAAACAACCATTCGCACTCCCATGCACACCTAAGGGCAACCATTTATGTTTCCTAAGATATCAAATAAACTACATTTTTTAATGCATCTCAAGATTCAAATTAACCTTGCTGGTTGCATTCCTTAACCGAAGAGCATTGACGTCCGTATTATTGGGAAGCTTTTATTTTGAAGGTGGCTTTCGCCGCGAGTTGGCGACTTATTACTGTAATGCCTAGTATGAAAAAATTAGGGGCGGGTGGCTTGATTGCTACTTTACGAGTGGAGGCTGGCTTGACAGGCGCTATATACCTACTGGGGGCGAGCCTTTAGCGTCCTCCTTCACGCACGCCCTTTCCCCTTTACATCCACATGCTGTCCTCAGCCACGTCCGCTTTTCCACTGTATAAGCAGCGTGTCGGCAGGAAATGCTCCCAGTCAGTCTAGCGGAGCGCTCATCACAAGACATTTATAGATTTTGGAACTCTGTGCGCAAAATAAGGTGCGCCGCAATATAAGGCGCCCCGTCCATTTTGGAGAAAATTTTAAGTGCGCCTTATGATTGTAAAAATACGGTAATTTATTTTTAGCCTTGTCGCGTGTCTTTTGACGTAGTACTGTAAATATCTGACGGCCAATTAAGTTATTTAAAAAAAAAAAAAAAAAAAAACGGCGGTGTGGGACAGACAACACGTCTGAGAAAGACAACACGTAATGACCGGATCAAACTACAAGACAATTTTGCTCTTTCACAATTGCACTGTCAGACTACTGCAATAAAATCTTGTATTCCGATACCACCGCATCCCGTTTTTTACGATCATTGGGCTTTATCTTGTCAACTCAAATGCTACGGGATACACTCGTTACCGTGGCAACAACAACAAGAGTGGAGCGCGCCGACGGTATTATAAGGACAAAATGGGGAAAACATGTGTGGTGGTCACCGGTGCTCAGGACAGGAAAGGACGTTTGTTTAAGGCTTGCTTGAGGTATGTTCACGTACTTTTAATACGATATGGCGCACAAGCAGGCAATAAAATGTCATTTAGCCTAGCAAGCTATTGCTAGCATGAACAGTTGGACGCAAACATGCCAAGTATATACAGTAAATGAACAGGCCATTTAAATAGACACATTCCTCCATCTTGTGATCGGATCGGTTTTTTAAACTCACTGATCGGCCCCAAAGATCCTGATTGTGTAAAGCCTACTTTTTATTCCCAATCATGACACCTTTTTCCAATTAAACTGTTCACCTGTGGAATGTTCCAAACAAGTGCTTTTTGAGCATTCCTCAACTTTCTCAGGCTTTTGTTGCCCCCGTCCCAGCTTTTTTGGAACATGTTGCAGAGATCAAATCCAAAATGAGCAATTTGTAAAAAAGCAATAATGTTAATCAGTTTGAATATTATCTTGTCTTTGTACCGTATTCAGTTGAATATAGGTGGAAAAAGATTTGCAAATAATTGTATTCTGTTTTGGCACGGTGAACAACTGGTTGCCTCACAGTTCTGAGGACCGGGGTTCAAACCCCGGCCCCGCCTGTGTGGAGTTTGCATGTTCTCTCCATGCCTGCGTGGGTTTCTTCCAGGTACTCCAGTTTCGTCCCACATCCCAAAAACATGAGTGGTAGGTTGATTGAAGACTCTAAATTGCCCGCAGGTGTGAATGTGAGTGTGAGTGCGAATGGTTGTTTGTTTATATGTGCCCTGCGATTGGCTGGCGACCAGTTCAGGGTGCACCCCGCCTCTCACCCGAAGATAGCTGGGATAGGCTCCAGCACGCCTCACTAGAATGATGTACCCCTCATCCTCACTAGGAGAAAATGAATGGATGTATTCTGTTTTTATTTACTATTTTTGACAACATCCCAATCCCGACAACATCCCAACTTCATTGGAATTGGGGTTTGTAGAGAAACATTCACACCTGCAGACAATTTAGATTCTTCAATTAACCGAACATGCATGTTTTGGGAATATGGGAGGGAACCAGAGAACCCACAGAAAACCCACACAAGCACGGGCAAAAAATGCAAACTCCACACAGGAAGGCTAGAGCCTGGATTCAAACCCACAACTTCTGACCTGTGAGGTGGATGTGCTAACCAGTCGTCTAACGTGCTGCCTGTTCATATCCAACACAGTGCTAGTTCTATTCAAAATAAAGTAACAAAAAAGATTGTGGGGTTTTTTTCGGGACTGGAATGGATCAATGGCATTTCTATTAATTTCAGCAGAGAAAATTGTATTTGATATACATGTAAAAGTAGTTATATAATAAAACATTTGATGGAATATTGCATCATATATTTCATATGGCCCTAAGAGGACTTTAAAAAAAACTGAAACGTCGCCTGATAGGACAAAGATTCTCCTTCCCTGGTCTGTGTGGCTTTGGCTAAATGTTGGCCCGATAGTTGTAACTCACCAATTCAGCGCTTGTGAAAACTCTGCGATCATGTCCTCGCTGCTCAACTACAGACCACAGGACAAATAAAAGCACACGTCAATGTCATGCAACGAACATCATGTCATCCACTTGATTGCATTATCAGGCAGAGCTTACTGTGAGATGGGGAAACAAGGAGCTATGAAAGGAAGAGATCCTCTGCAGCAATGCCAGGATGCAGCCAGAACTCACAGACAACCATTTATGCACTGTGGGAGATAGCAAAACACTACTGAATGTTACTGTATATGTCAGTCATTTATAATGATTTACGTACCCTCTTCATGGGAGTTAGTGATTTCATTCAGTAGCCCTGTAAAACCAGCATCCCGCCTGAAGGAAAAAGAAAGAAGCTTCTTTGACATACATGTGTCTAAATAATGATGCAGTGATGATGTACTTCAATGCAAAATACAGCTACAATAATAATTTTAAGTTAAATTAATCTCTACCATGCAGTTCTAATCCAAATACGGTAATTTACTGTGTACAATGCGCACCCATGTATAATACACACCCCCAAAGTTGACCTTAAAATTCTGGAAAACCCTTCTACCTATGTGTAATGCATTTTTACAAGGCATGATTTTGCTTCTATCCATATGATCAAAACGAAGTATCTGTATTTTCTTAGTTTTTTTCAAATAATTATTCTGGAGTTAAGCACTTTATTTGAACACATAATACTTTCTATTTACTTTACAGCCGTGACCCAATGGTTAAGATCATCGCCTGCCACCGTGGGGGACCGAGGTTCAAGATCCTGACTGGACGATCCACCAACATCCCCCAGACTCACGGCTGTGGTGTCCTTGAGCAAGACACTGATACCCAGAAATGCTCCCCGGGTGCTTCAGCCACCCCTGCTCCAGTGTGTTCCACTAATGTGTGTGTGTTCACTGTGATGGGTTAAATGCAGAGAACAAATTTCGTGTGCATGCACGCATGTTCATGACAATAAAAGACGATTCTTCTTCTTCTCTTATTTTGAAATTCACAGCCCTACTTTTATTTAGTAAATGAGAAAACATACAGTTGTGCTCATATGTTTGATTACCCAGGCAGAATTTGTAAGATGGGTACAATTCCTTAAAGAAAACATGAAGGGCCAGGTGAAACATTTAATTTAATTTTAATGGGATTCAAAATAAGCCGTCAAGCATTTCAGAAAAGCATTAACATTAAACAAAACATAACCATAAATAGATTTATTGTTGTAGTTCAGTCATGTTTAAAAAAAAAAAACAATATTTCACAAATTCTGCCTGCATATGTAAACTTATGAGCACAACTGTACATTTATGCAGTCATACGTACCCTTATCATATTGGAATGAAAGTGTAGGCTACACCTTTTTCCTAACCTCTAGGTGGCAGTGGCATATAAGAATGAAAGTGTGCAGCTTTTTTATAACCTCTAGATGGTGGCATACATTTATAAAATGTGAAAGTCTTTTTAAGTTTCCCCTATACCCATGTATAATGCACACTATTGACTATTCTTTGGGGCGGGGGGGGGGGGGGGGGGAATATGCATTATACACGTGAAATTACGATACCCGTGTGTATGTTTACCAATATGAAATATAACTTGGTCATGATGAACCGTGACCTACAAACGTGCTGGAATCAGCTCTTTTACGTAAACATTTAAATACTGCTTACTTTTGCAAAAAGAAAACACAAATGCATTGAAATGAATAAAGTAATTTAGTGGTGGTACTTCCAAAGCTTAATTCCAAGATTGGTGCTGGCACTATTTCTTTTTTTCAGAAATAATTTTCTGGTTGTTATCTCAAATGTGTTTTGTCTTCCCTACAAAACACTGACACAAGCCACTTCCCCCAACTACAAATTCTGTATCTATTCAGCTTCTTTTAAATATTCCAGGAATAAAAACCCTGTCACTGCCAAGCCGTGTGATCAAAACCGTGTTCCCGTCATGTCATGATTCAGGGTTTCACCATATTCTGTGCAATGTGCATACCAAGCTGCTGCACTCCTCATCCACAATGTCTCAGAGTGGTCCAGAAAGGCCGCCTTGCTGCTGCTGCTCTCAGTACGACTGTGTGGCTTCAGGGACTCTCGGGGGAAGTACAAACTCGGAGGACTTGACTCCTGTGGAGAACATATAGTATGACCATGAGATGAAACACCAACCAGAAGTTCATACTGCATTAAATAAAAACAAATACTTTACCAAATACACCTCATTTTTGTTTAGGATCTGCATTTTTGTTGTTTTAAATACAACGCATCAAATTCAATATGTATACCCAACACCAGTAATTCCCAACCACTGTGCTGTGGCACATTAGTGCACCATAAGAGATCAGGTGTGCTGCAGGAAATTATTTATAAATATATATATATATATATATATATATTGTATAGTGAAAGGACAATTGCAATTAAAAGCTTTTCGCAGAAGGTACCGGTACAATTAACCTGTGTGTCCATCAGTAAGTATACAATGTGGGGTCTGACATTAAGCCTTTTGGAGTGGTAGCCCTGTCAGACCTTGTACTGGCCCCATATATTCATGATATAATATGTTAAATGTTTTAGTGATTATTCGCGTATTTAGTGTCTTTATACTGTATAAATTAAGCCCCTTTTAAAAAATTATTTGTACAACTGCATCCATGATGATGACTCTGTACAAACCCCAATAAAATCAAGTCATTCCAATTGCACAAATTAATAATAATGCTTTAAACAATAAATCAATTACTAAATTATTAAAATGTTTACTAAGCATTGACATTACAACTGCTTTATTTTGTGTCTGGATGTTTTGCACACTATGTATAGTAATTAAGGGTGCTCCTATCAATGTTTCATGCTGCCAATTCCGGTACCGATAACCCATTAGTGAGAGCTGCCACTTACTCTCGATACCAAGCATATGGATTACCTGTAAATTTTTCAATGTCTTTATGGTGAGTGCTATTGGCTATCTGAACTGTTATGTTTGTTTGGTTTGCTTCGTAGCTCTTGCGCGCCTGCGCAGTGTGAAGGGGGAGAGACCATACACTAGGGCTGTGCGATTAAGGAAAATATAATAATCACGATCATTTTGATTGATATTGAAATCATGATAAATAAACAGGATTATTCATTCATTTCAAAAAAAAAAAATTATTTAACTGCCAAAACTCAACTAAATATATCTTAAAAGCACAACCAGAAAATAAAATAGTAACAAGGAAAATAATAATACTGCATATTAAAATCAAGAAAACAAAGAAAAATAAATACATTCATGGCTAAAAGCGTGCCAATGCTTTTAGCAAGTATTCTATTACAGTTGTCTAAAAAAAAAAAAAAAAAAATCCTCATTATTATGGCATTCAGCAAATAGATATAATTTTGGTAATCCTAATTGACCTAAAACAGGAAAAATTTAGTCTGACTTCATGTCACAGTCAGGTGTGTGTCTTTTTGTACAGTCAAAAAAAAAAAGTGTGTCTTTTTGTACAGTCAATGACTGCAACTGCTGTTCGCACCTTGGCCTCTTAGGGGCTGTATGGTGCGATGCATGTATGGAGCTAATCATTTAATGTAAGCTAAAGAAAGAGTAAAAGAAGAAAGTCGCGATATAAAAGAAGCGATATAACTTTTTTACTGCAAGTGTGCATCTCATTGCGTGCACCACACTGCCCATCAGAGGTCAAGACGTACACAGCAGTTTATGTAACCCATTGGTTAATAAAAATGGGTCCGTTTGTCCCTCATGCCTACTGCTGCTGGTTTATTGTCCTCTGTTCAAATAATATCAAGCCATTTATAACATTCCATACTACAAAATAAGTATATTGATTGATCGATATTATGTTTATTGCTGAAATTGGACCGGTATCGGTCAGAACTCAAGGCTGAAATATCGGTATCGGATCAGAAGTGAAAAAGTAGGATCGGGACTTCCCTAATCTATATGCAACGATGGTGATCCTGTGCCGTCCAGCCACACCTGGGCTCTAGCCTGCGCCCCCACAGTGTCGACCGGAAGTCGAGTGCACTGACCTCCTAATTATTATTCTTTGTTGTACATCAAAGTTCACATATGTATATTCTAGTGATGGGACAAACAACACTGGTGGGTCAGCACTGTGCCGAGCTCACAAGAGTGAAACCCCGTATTGGTGCGTGTATAGCTTTAAGAAAGAAATCATGTGACCGATACAAGAAGTGTGTCGTTTGGATGTGCCGCGCCAAATTGTGTTTATAAGGAAACAAACTGTGTTGATATGTTGCGGATTTGTAGGATGCAATTTTGCTGTTGCTGTTGGATTTTTGCTTGCCCTCACCTTGGTCCACTGACTTCATGGATCTGGAATAATTTTGATGCCAAATAAGGTAAATATTTTTCTCCTTTAGGCCTTGTTTACTGTTAGTTTTTTTTAATTAAATATGTTTGTCTTTTCTGGTTTTCAGACAAATTTACTTTTTATTTTATTGTAGGTGAAGTGTCGGGTCTGCTCCACAGAGCTATCTTACATCAATAAGAGCACTTCTTCAATGCATTACAGAGCTCGGCATGGCAATGAATAATTGGCAGATACTCGTGTGATTACCCCAGGTATGTTGAAATTCTCACAAAAAAAATAGAATTTTCAAAAATAGTTTATTACACACAAAAGGCTTTGTGTGACTGTAATGTTGTTTGTACAAATTACAGTCCTTTAATAAGCTTTTAACAAAATATTTCCTTTTGGCTTGCAGTTCCTAACAAGCAAGCAGTGGATGACGCTGTGGTCAATATGATCATCAAAGACTGTCAGCCACTCACCATTGTTGAAAATGAGGGATTCGGGGAGCTCCTGAAGCTTATCAACTTGCACTTAAATTTTTATGCTCACCATCTTCATCTGTACCATCGTAGTCTTTTATTTCATATGATTGAACAGTTAAGTTAACAAAATTCCATAAGTTAAAAATTTTAACTCACAATTTAATTACAGAAAAATTTGCTATATTTTACATAACTAATTTTAGCATTTACACAAACAAGGTTTTAAGCAAAACTATTGGTTACTATTGAGTGACCAACACAGTGTCAATACAGTGCCGACACCTTTTGTGTAGTGTGTCAATACACTCCTTGAGGTATCATCATCCCATCACTAGTATATTCTCAGAGCATACCTCGGACAAAAATTTGAATTACAACGAGTCCAATTCTGGGCCACATTGTTTTGACATTAAATCCAGTCTAGTTTCTTGTAGCATCTGGCGTGTAGCATAATGATGGGTAGGTAAAGCGGCTGAAATAACTATTTAACACGTCACCATTTTTCTCAAATATATTTCCAAAGATTCTATCCATCCATCCATCCATTTTCTGAGCCGCTTCTCCTCACTAGGGTCGCGGACGTGCTAGAGCCTATCCCAGCTGTCATCGGGTAGGAGGCGGGGTACACCCTGAACTGGTTGCCAGCCAATCGCTGGGCACATACAAACAAACAACCATTCGCACGCACAGTCACACCTACGGGCAATTTACAGTCTTCAATTAATGCATGTTTTTGGGATGTGGGAGGAAACCTCAGTGCCCGGAGAAAACCCACGCAGGCACGGGGAGAACATGCAAACTGGAACCGGGGATTGAACCCGGGTCCTCAGAACTGTGAGGTTAACGCTCTAACCAGTCGTCCACCGGGCCGCCCCAAAGATTCTATTGATAGGAAAATTCACCAGATGTTGGAACCAACCAAAGTCATCCATACATACAAAGAAAGTAGAACAAATAAGATCAGAAATTAAGTTGTGTGTAATGTGAAATGACAGAGGGAAAATGTATTGAACACGCCAACTTGCATTTATTTAATACTTTGTACAGAAGCCTTTGTTTGCAATGACAGCTTCAAAACGCCTCTTGTATGGAGAAACTAGTTGCATGCATTGCTCTGGTGTGATTTTGACCCATTCCTCCACACAAGCGGTCTTCAAATCTTCGAGGTTCCGTGGGCTTCTTTTATGGACCGTGAGTTTCGGGTCTTTCCATAGATTTTCGATTCAAGTCAGTTTATTGGCTGGGCCATTCAAGCCGCTTTATTTTTTTTTTCTTTGAAACCAATCGAGAGTTTCTTTGCCAGTATGTTTTGGATCATTATCCTGCTGAAATGGCCACCCTTGTTTCATATTCATCATCATCGTAGATGGCAGCAATTTTTTGTCAAAAATGTCTTGGTACATTTGCCCATTCATCCTTCCTTCAATAATGTGAAGTTTACCAGTAACATTTGCTGAATTGCAGCCACCATCATGTTTCCACCTCCGAACTTCACTGTTTGTATGGTGTTTTTACAGTGATTTGCAGTGCCATTTCTCCTCCAAACGTGGTGTGCATTATGTCCTCCAAACAGTTTGATTTTCCTCATCATACCAGACTATATTCTCCTGGTATTTAACTGCATTGTCCAAATGTTGTTCAGCAAACTTTGACATGCATTTTTTTTTTCCAGCAATGGTCTCTTGTGTGATGAGCGTGCATGCAGGCCATGGCGGCAGAGTGCATGACTCACTGTTTTCCTTGAGACAACAGCACCTGCAAATTCCAGGTCTTTTTGAAGCTCTCCATAGGTGGTCCATGGCTTTTGGACAACTCTTCTCTTATTCTTTGCACTCCTTTGTCAGAAATCGTGCAAGGAGCACCTGATCGAGGCACATTTATGGTGGTATGATTGGCTCCCAACTTACATATCAGGGCCCCAACTGTGCTCACTGGAACGTTCAGAAACTTGGATTTGCGCCAGTTACCAATGCTATTGCTATGTTTTGCAACAATTGCAATGGTCTTGAAACAGCTCTTTGCTCTTACCCATCGTGAGATGTGTCTTGACTCACACCTTAACAATGAGACCTTTTTGTCGGTCATCAATTAGGACTGAAACAGCTGATACTCATTTGCACTGACAAGGGACTGGGAGTTTAGGTGTTGTCTTGGCTTTCCAAGCCTTTTTCCACCTCCCTTTCTTCATGTGTTCAATACTTTTTCCCTATGCCCAGTTTTACAGACAACTTAATTTCTGAGCTTATTTGTTCTACTTTCTATATATGGATTACTTGGGTTGTTCCCAACATCTGGTGAAATTTTCAGGTCAATAACACCTTTGGAAGTATAAAATGGTGACGTGTTAAATACTTATTTCAGCTGCTGTATGTTAACAAATCCAGAAAACCGGCCGCCATTTTCTTTCGATTTCGCTGTGTCAGATTTCCGGCACTTTAGAGTGTTCTCATTGTTTTGCGCAAGGTAAACCTTGTTCGTTTCCGATGACGCTGTTGGGAAATTACTTTATTACCTCATTTTTGAAATTTTCAATTCAGATGAGATTTTCTGTGGTTCTGACAAAGATGAAAATAATCCTCGATTTTGACATAGTAACGAGTGTATCCGGTTGCGTTTGAGTTAACAAGATAAAGCCCAGTGATCGTAAAAGATGGGATGCGGTGGTATCGGAATACACAATTTTATTGCAGTCATCTGACATAATACAATCATGAAAGACCAATTTGTCTTGCAGTCTGATCCAGGTATTACGTGTCGTCTGTCTCAGATGTATTGTCTGTCTCACACCGTCGACATGCTTTTTTTTTCTTCTTTAAATATATATATATTTTTAAATATATACTGTACACGATGGCGACGCGGATTAAATGTCTTTTGCGGAACCGATCAATGAGACAATTATGACACAGACATGCAAACACCCCGCAGAGAATGTTTTTTGTTTTAACATAAATTAACCAATCTGGAAGACTCTGAAGAGAACAATAAGGCAAAAACATATATTGTTTTATGTTCACGCAGAAAAACCTATTTACACTGCTCAAGTACATGTTGATGTACAAATTTAAGATTAAAATTAAATTTGCCTCATTTCTTAGATTTTTTGTTCTGGCCTCCAACTTGAGCGAGGCCCATCTCCACCTGCACCTTCAAGATGTGCCACATGAATAGCATCCTCCTCTTTAAGCACTCTCATTCTGGAAAAGTATTGACTAAAATCATTGTCTGTTTCACATAATCTTTCACTATTACCAACTTCAAAGGCTAATCACATATGCATCCTCCAGGAAAATATTAAGTACAATATTTTTCTGTTTTTATTGGCCATTTCTGAATTTGAAGTTAGTTCATTCTGTGTTGTGGCATAATCCCTAACATCGCCCCATCGCTTCATACATTTAATATTAACATCCGTAAACTAATTAGATAATTGTAGCCACGTGTCCTAATTAATACAAGATGTACTAGTGGGTCAACTCGTCACCGATGTTACGTGTGCTTCGCAGTTCTGCTGGGACCACAACCAGGGCTACGACCCGCAGCACCTCAACACGAAAATACAAAAGACCAGTGCAACAAATACGACACTGGCTGATCTGATGAGCAAAAATGTTGCTTGAACATCCATTCATTTTCTGAGCCGCTTCTCCACACTAGGGTCGCGGGCGTGCTGGAGCCTATCCTAGCTATCATCGGGCAGGAGGCGGGGTACACCCTGAACTGGTTGCCAGCCAATCGCAGGGCACATATAAACAAACAACCATTCGCAACCACATTCACACCTACAGGCAATTTAGAGTCTTCAATCAAGCTAGCACGCATGTTTTTGGGATGTGGGAGGAAACCGGAGTGCCCGGGGAAAACCCACGCAGGCACGGGGAGAACATGAAAACTCCACACAGGCAGGGACAGGGATTGAACCCAGGTCCTCAGAACTGTGAGGCAGACGCTCTGACCAGTCGCCCACCGTGCCGCCTCTTGCTTGAACGTAAGAGTTGCAATAGAGGATCTCCGCTCCAGAGGTGGGTAGAGTAGCCAAATATTGTACTGAAGTAAGAGTACTGTTACTTGACAATAATGTGACTCAAGTAAAAGTAAAAAGTAGTCCTCCAAAAAAATTACTTGAGTAAAAAGTACAGTGAAATATTTACTCAAGTACAGAGTGAGTAACTTCTGATTTTTTTAACCACAGCATGAACATCAGTTTTAAAAAAAATTACAAAATCTAATGTGAACGTGCAAATTCTGATGTTGCTGTGTGTGTGTATGCACAGTCAAAACTACAAGAACACATCTGCAATTTACTGCATGGTGTTTTCTAAAGTTATAAGTGAGCTGAAATATCCAGGTTTGGGCAGACAGTGCCAGACAAATACTACAATACACGAAAGCTGTTGTTTTTGTTCGTCTAAATGTAAACAAGAGTAGCGCGCCGTTGCCTTCATGGTAACCACGACCTTATCAAAATGGTGGCCACTTTGGCATGATGATCAGCCGGGCTGGCTTAGCTACAAATTAATCAATACCTATGCCCGGGAAGCCCTATAGAAGACATTGTGTGAGGTCATGTGACTTTCTTGTGTAATTGTCTTGGTGAACTAAACTTAAACGTCACTAGCGCTTAAATTGGATTGGCGCAAACTGTTCCCAATGCAGAAGTCAAAGTCGTAGTATTGCACATGAAATAGTTGATAAATAAGCAATAATTGATAAATAAAAGTAGCGAGCGACATTTAGATCATTGTAACGAAGTAAAAGTACTGTTACTTTGTTCTGGTCTCGTCAACTCCTGTGACTTATCCAAAGCAGGTCCCGAGCGCACAGGCGGAACCTCAGGCCAATGCGCTCGCATAGTCCCCCGTGGAGTAATATTCACAATTACATCTGTGTGTGGATGTGTGGAATGGATCTAGCTTCCAGTGTTCAAGGTGTACGAAACAGTCTATGACGACGGCGACCCCGCCCCCCAGTTAAAACTCATCGAAGCTATATGATTCATGTAAATGGCCTATTTTGAGTTCAAAACGGTGATTTTCGCTGAAAGGCGACTGATTTGCATGTATGATGACATTAAAGACGATCAGCATACAATGCTAATTATCGGCTGATACCGATCAAGCCGATCAGTACGGTGTAAAGTCTACTTGTTTCCTGGGAAGTTTGAAGTAAATTTGGCGATTCGCTTGCTCTCCGTGTGCCCCAATATGAGATGGACGGACGCCACCATTGAAAAATCTGAAAACGGGTTGTTTATGTCACATTTTTGTCTCAACTAATCAGAAACATGGGGGCTTTTTTCCTGCCAAAGTCTCAAGGTTTCGGTCACAAATTTCCGAATGATTTACAGTGATTTCTGCACAAGTAGATTTGGGCTGATTTCCACATAAAAAGTGCCATAAAATCCTTATCCGCGTTTCAAACCTCTAACCAATGATATCATTTACTTTGATATACAAGTTGTTTGACATTTTTAGTAACATACTGTACCTATAATGTGGAAGTTAGCGCTGTTAGTACATACATAGGAATGTTGCACTATTTTTTTTTCTTTTTCGTGTGTGTTAATTGTCCAAAGCTGGGCTATTCTTTGACCTGAGCAAACGGCATAGTACTAGGTTAGCTTAGGTTAGACTTGACTAGACCTGCTGCAGCCGATCCTCCACGTTGGTCCCCGTCAGGAGCTCGTTGTTGGACTCGCACAGAGTCGTCTGTCCGCTGGGAAGGGGAGGGGGGAACAAAGCCAAAGAGCACATCTTTTGGAGGGAGCCAGGGGGAACAAAGCCTGAAGTACATATAAAACGCAATCGTTTGTTAGAACCTTGACTCCACACTGTCAAAGTGTTGTTGACAGTGTTGTGCAGTAGCTGATGCTACTGCTACGCTAGCACGTTTAGCAGCCGAACCGTTGCCAACTATATTTTTACAAGAACCGTGCTGACAACAAAGATGTCAGCACGGTTCTTGTAACAATATTTGCTCTTTGCTATACAAGACATTTAAATTACCTTATGCCAAGTCAACCTATATTTGACGAACCCAAACTTGACACTTCGATATATTATGCTTGAATGTCTTGAATCCCGCCGGGGAAGCTACGGGTCCTCAAGAAGTACAAATAGTACGTAATGTTTGCAATCATGTGCACACGCGCGCTGCTCTCTTCAGGACGGGGGTTCACATTGCATAACGACTTACCCAAACAGACAATGTTTAGTTGTTATTAGGCCTACACTTCGTTTAAAAATGTAAACGAATGCACTATAGATATACTTATTTTGCATCATATATGTTACACAAGCAGCATGGTGTGCTTCTCTGTTCCAATCTCGGCTCTGACCTGCCTGTGTGGACTCTGCCTGACCTCTACGTCCTTGTGTGGGTTTTCTCAAGGTTCTCCGGCTTCCTCCCACAATCCCAAAACATCCACGTTAGGTTAATTGGAGACTGTCACATGTCCATATGTGTGAATGACTGTGTTTTTATGTCTCAAAGTATTCTCTGTCAATTGACTGTCTGTTGTCGTACTAGAGCGGCTCCAAATACGGCAGACAAATTCCTTGTGTGTTTTTGACACACTTGGCAAATAAAGATGATTCTGATTCTGACATGAGTGTGAATTGTCGTTTATCTGTATGCACCGTGTGACTGATGACATGTTAACTAGGATAGTCTCCAGCCAGGACCCTAAGGGTCAAGTGCAAAGTGATATTCTCAGACTGCAAATGCCTGTATGCAGCTTTACAATTTTCTATCCAAAATTCCAGGTTTCATAGTTTGAAATAGGTTTTAAAAGCCCAACTGCTTTGATCTGTTTGATCTCACACAATGCACCATTAGAATTTGATCTAACAACAATAATGATGATCATGTTCAAGTTAACATTAGAATGCAGCTTAGAGCAAAATGGGGGGTTGGGGGGGGGGGGGTTTACTCATTATATTTATTAATAATTATCTGCATGTGTCTTAATGCTGATTTGTATTGTATGTAATTCATTCTACTTGAATCAAGTTTCTAGCTTACAAATTGCATAATCTTTCAAATGCATTTGTGTTCTTTGTGCAACCATTTAATTTTGCTCTGTAAAGGTGGTCTGCCTCAAACCAGCCTCTGCGATGCCACTCAGGATTAACGGTGCAAGGCTTTGTTTAGGCACACTGGCAAGATGGATGCTGGCTGCCATGCAGTGCTGGGAAGTAGCAAAGTATCAATACTGTACTTGCTACTGGACTTAAATAGCTTTTCAATTATCTACTCTTTTAGTATATTTACTGGTTCTGTCTAATTTTGATTTATACTCCCTACATTAGAAAACTGATATCTGTACTCTTTACTCCTTTGTCAAAATAGGTTAGGTACTTTTTTCAGACTCAGGGGGGCTGCAGCGATGCCACTGACTGTCAGTAAAAAACGTGTTTGTGTATTTCGAGTATCTTTCAGCCTGTAGTTACTACTACAGGAGTTGAATCAGTAACTTTACCCGTTTTTTTTTAAAGCATGTATTTGTACTTCTACTTCGAGGCTTTTACTGTAAGTTTAGGCCGATGTACTTCTACTTCCAGGTACATAGCGTAAGTACGTTTGCCACCTCCGCTGCCATGAGGCAAACCAAAACACGATCATCCACAGCGCCCCCTCACGGCGTATCCCGTCACCTCTGTGACGTCAATTCAGCACTGGGAGTGAGACAGCTCCCTCCCACCCCCCCACGACACCCAGCGCGCCTGCACGGTGCATGGCTTCCCAGCTATCGATACACATTGCCCGCTGGGATCCGTCCCAGCGACGTCAAACTGCTGGATTACGGGCCGGGAAATAGAAGAGACGGATGGGAGAGGGGGGTGGGGGGTGGGGGGGAACGATTGGTTGTTCATCGTGAGGATACCAGAACGCCGAGCCCACCCTTTCACTTGACAACGCGACAACAAGCAGGCAAACGGTATGGGAATGTGCTACTACCCGCTTAAATGCTCATGAAACGCAAGGTCTGGCATCATGGTTGCGTGCTTTTGCTCGGCGCCGCTCACGCTACTCGAATAAACGGATGCTGTCGACAATTGATGCTTGAAGATCGTATGTGTGCCACGATCATTTGCGCCGGTGCCAGCATTGGCTGAATGTACTGACGCTGCGGCACTTTCACTTGGCACGCAGCGTAGTAGGCATCGGGCTTGCAGTGCACGCTGCACGTCGGCTGCTGAGTGTCAACATCACATCCTCGGTTATTTTAAGATTGAGCGTCCTCTGCATGCATGCATGGCCGCGCGCGTGCACATCTCACAGGCCCACTGATTGTTTATTGCCTGAATTTCCACGCTCCGCTTTCCGCCGTGTTTCTTCTCATGCGGTGGTGCAGTCCAAGACAAGGAGCTGCTGTGGGATCTTCTGTATGAAAATGGGCACATGTGCCCACCACCCCCACTCCGTTCTCTTCCTGCACACAAACAGCCAAACAGATTATGCAATTCATCATTCATTTTCCAGGCATGCACACAATACTTGAGACTTGATGCATTGACGGAGTCATTAGGGTTGGTGGGCGGGGGGGTATTCGTCATCTCAGTCAAGTGCAGGTAACAGATGAAGCAGCACAACCATGCTTTCGTCGACTCATTCATAAAGCCCATTTCCATTCTGGTTGATGGCTCCACTGGGCAGGCTCCACGGTCTCCCGTTCATAGGCAGCAGAGTGAGGATTTTCTGCACCACTCAGACAGAGCTTAGTTTTGGGAAATGGGTGATTCGACTCAAGACTGGCAGTTTGTCCAAATGATACTTGTGCTGTTTTTTTCCCCATCCATTCATTTTCTATATAACGCCTGTCCTCTTTAGGGTCATAGATGAGCTGGAGCCTAGCCCAGCTGACTTTGGATGGACAAGAGACATGGTATACCCTGGAATGGTCACTAGTCAATAGCAGTGTACATACTGTATATACAAATAACAAGGGCAATTTAGAGTCCTCAATGAACCTGTGTATGCATGTTGTTGGAATGTCAGAGGATGTAACCGTAGAAAACCCACGCAAGCACGGGCAGGTCACGCAAACTCCACACAGGAGGGCTGACATTTAAACCCAGGACCTCTTGACCGTGAGGCAGACATGCTAACTGTTACCGTACCACCACACCGGGCAGACTCGTTTTTTTATTTCTCCATTGCTTGCATGAGAGATATGTTGCTTTCACTATCAGTGTATGATTTTCTCTGTTATAACATTAATTATAATGCATTTCATTATGTTGTCCTTTAGGTCGTATTCTCCGCTGTCCATCCTCCATCCACCCTAACCTAGTGGGTTGGGGAAACCCCCGATGAGTGGGACCTGTATCCATGAGCCCCGTGCCCCTTCCCCCTCCCTGTCAGGCTTCAGTACCCCGGTATCAGAAACCCCCTATCGAAGACTTGATGGTGACACTCCCGCCTGCACCCCGGAAACGGATCTGACCCCTACACAGTGTGTCCTCCGAAACGTGTTGTCTATTGACACTAGTGGGCCCGGGGCACCAGGAGGCAGCAGTCCCACTCCCAGTGATGGACCCTCAGGCCACTTTGATAACAGTGTGCTAAAACTACACGAACATGACACGTGCCAGTGTGGCAGTGGTGCCGAGGCGGGCCACAGTCCGGAGGCTGGTGCTGTCCGGAGCCATTCGGAGAACATTCGCCTCCAATCAGGTAGTGGAGGGTTTTTGGAGGGTCTGTTTGGCTGCCTAAAACCTGTGTGGACCATGATCGGAAAGGCCTACTCCACTGAACACAAGCATAGCCATGAAGGTACGTGAGATCAGAAATTGTCTGCTTCGGGTGTCCTTATGATCAGCTCCACCTGACAAAAAGTTAGCAGTTTACATCTTCTTTGTCACTCATTGATCGGTTCAAGTCAATCTGATTAAGAGACCCAGACAGATCCAAAACTAAGAACAATATCAAAGAGGCTGCCTTTACAAAAATAGCTAATGCTCTTATACACCATGTCTCTTGTTGGGGTTGTTATTTGCAGTGGATTGGAATGGAATCCTACTCAGGTAAACAGAACTGCTTATTTAGAACTTAGATTTTGTAAGGGCAGCATTTAATTTTTACACCTCATGTATTGGATCTCATCAATTAGCACAAGTCTGGCTAATGTTGCGCCCAGCGAGTATACGAGTCAAAGGTTCAGGTGCACATTCTCATCCTGTTGAAGGACAAAGCGTGCCCATACAGGTACTTAGAAAAGATGTCATTTAAAAATAAAAATAAACTGTAGAAAAGACCAACCAGCTAATGAAAATGGGACATTTCTAAAAAGGTTGCATAGTTCATGATATAACGCCGTCTCACAATGTTCACGGTGCTTACGTGACAGCATTTTAAGTGAGTAGTCGCTGATTAACCAATACAATATTTTAATTGTGCGCATCACCAGTATGCCAGTGTTGACTGTTAACACACAGCAGATAGAGTGACTTTTAGCAGATAGCTGGGGGAAGCGTCGTGTGCATCCGTCTCCGCTAAAGCGGGCCTCCAGAGAGCTTCACACTTCAGTGGACCTCATAAAGAATAGATATGAGTCTCTCCTTGGCTGTGCCGGCTGCATTTCACTTTAGTGACCAAGTGCTCTCTGTTATTTAAGGTGTGGATGGCAGATGTTTTCCCCACAACTTTCTTTTTTTTTTTTTTTTTTTTTTTTTTTTTTTTTTTAAGCACAACACTGATGAACGTTAATATCACTATACAATAATAAAACATTCTACCTATTTATCCACATAAAACATGCTTTTATTAAGGTATCTCAAAATTGGTGGGATTTTTCTTTTTAGCTGAAACATAGAGAAAACATGTTTTGGTCTTTGTTTTTATTATTTCTTTAAATCTCAAAGTTAGATGCCGATGTATTGATACTGTATCATAACAGACGATATGATAGGTCGCGATATTGCTATTTTTTCTCACCCCTTGTAAAAATATGTTGCTCCACTGATTAGTCGCTGCATCATTTGTTTGACGTGGCAGCCGTTTTGTTGCAAGATGCATGTTCTATGGTGTAGATGAGGAAAAGCTGACTGCTCCCTGTCCCCACCGTGGGACAGAAATGAATTAAATGCTTTTTGTCAGGGAGCTGTTCTACACATTTTCCTGTTATTTAAAAGACACTTGGTGATACTCACATTTATCAAGGTTAGTTGGTTTCTACTTGTTGGTGTCTGTTCAGAGTGCTGGGAGGTTCCATTTGAGGAGATCTCAGACCTGCAGTGGGTGGGCAGTGGTGCGCAAGGTGCTGTCTTCCTCGGCAAGTTCCACGGAGATGATGTGGCCGTAAAGAAAGTGCGAGACATCAAGGAGACTGAAATCAAACACCTTCGCAAACTAAAACACCCCAACATCATTACTTTCAAGTAGGGAAACTCCTATATTCTTTATTCAAGTCATTTATCCACATCGTCCGCCATTAACATTGTGCTCTTATCTAATTGTGTGTTTCCATCTAGGGGTGTGTGCACCCAGGCTCCTTGTTATTGCATCTTGATGGAATACTGTGCCCAAGGCCAACTATATGAGGTGCTGAGGGCGGGTCGTAAAATCACCCCCTCACTCCTGGTTGACTGGTCCATGGGCATCGCAGGAGGCATGAACTACCTACACCTTCATAAGATCATACACAGAGACCTCAAGTCCCCCAAGTAAGCCAACAATTCATTACATCCCGCTTTCAGGGGATCTTTCTTTAGTAAAGACCAGGCTCTTCAAAAGTTACTTGGTATTTTTTTACGCTTCCACTCAGAGACTTGTGTCTCGTTCTTGTATTTTGGGGTAAAATGTAGTATTGCAAGAAAGACATGAATAATTATGTACTGCATTATCAAGTACTGGATATTTTATACAAAAAGAAATTTGATGTATTGTTTTTGTTTCCCCCAGTATGCTGATCACACACGATGACCTTGTAAAGATTTCGGACTTTGGAACCTCAAAGGAGCTCAGTGACAAGAGCACAAAGATGTCTTTTGCAGGCACTGTAGCTTGGATGGCTCCTGAGGTCATTCGGAATGAGCCAGTGTCAGAAAAGGTGGACATCTGGTAGGTGAACTCTACAGAAGCAAGTATCTTTGTGGTGGAGAATATATTCGGAATCGTCTACCCTGTGTCGCTATTAGAAATGATTTTTGATATCCCGTTCTTACGTTTTCTCTTTCTCTTTTTTAATTCTGTGAGACTGTATATATTCAAGCTTTAACCTGACTTTAAGGTCATTTGGAGTGGTGCTGTGGGAGATGCTCACCGGAGAGATCCCTTACAAAGATGTGGATTCATCTGCCATTATCTGGGGTGTCGGAAACAACAGCCTGCAGCTGCCCATACCTGAGAGCTGCCCTGATGGCTTCAAGATCCTCCTCAGACAATGCTGGTGAGCAATTATTGGATATCGGAAGTGAGGCCGTGTCAAGAGTGAGCAGAGGCTTAGAGGCATAGATAAACGAATGGTTATGAGTCATGTATGCAACATTGTTTGACTACAATTTCAGAATTAATGTTACAGTGCAGTGAATGTATACACACTACAAAGTTGTGTTTAATGTTGTTTTTTGCAGGAACTGCAAACCCAGGAATCGGCCCTCTTTCCGTCAGATCCTTCTCCATCTGGACATAGCGTCAGCTGACGTTCTGTCCACTCCTCAGGAGACATACTTCAAGTCCCAGGTATTGTTGCTTGTCTTAGTCCGTAACAAATAAAAGACTGCATATTGTATGCAGTACATGAAAATTTGCACATGGACAAGTATTGGAACACATGGCCATTATACCACTCAGTCACAATGTGAACAAATATTGAGTTGCCCCTGCCCCTGCTTCCACTCTTCGAGGAAGACTTTCATTTTGGAGTTTGTCTGGAAATTTTGGTTTTGTGAAATCTGTGGTCAACAGGGCAGGTGCTCCAATCTAATTTATCCCAAAGGTGTTTGATGAGGTTGAGGTCCATATTGGTATGGTGAAGAACAAACTCTTGCTTCTATACAATGTACATCCGGTATACTGTATATACTGTATGAATGTGGAGAGCCCATCACCCACACAGGTTTACTTAGTCATCTGATCTGTTGTCTGCCAACAAAAAGAGAACCACCCCTCAAGTCAGCTCACCCCTCAAGTCAGCTCTAACTAGGTGCAGCTGCTTAACAGAAATGTGCTCTCATCAGGCTGAATGGCGAGAGGAGGTGAAACAGCACTTTGAGAAGATTAAATCTGAGGGTACTTGTCTGCACCGACTCGATGAGGAGCTGATCAACCGACGCAGAGAAGAGCTCAGGTTTGTTTGTTTTATGCACACACAGCGCTTCCTTTGGACAGTGGCACTCTTATTATGTTTGTGCACACGAATGAGGCCACTCTGTGCTATTTCTTCATGTCACTCCTTTGTCCATCCCGTGGGTGGATGAAGTGCCTTGAGTGCATGCCAGTTGCTGAGGATTGGGATTCTCTCATGCGTATGCACGATGACATCAACCGGCTCTTTTCTCTTTTGTCAGACATGCCTTAGACATTCGTGAACACTATGAGAGGAAACTGGAGAGGGCTAACAACCTCTACATGGAGCTCAGCGCTGTCATGCTGCAGCTGGAGCTTAAAGAAAAAGAGCTGCAGAGGTTCGACTAAATTCATTTAAACATTCTCTTTGGCTGATGTTAACATTTTTTACATAGCCACTTGCTACGTGTTTATCTCCAGGAGGGAGCAGTCCTTGGACAAGAAGTACCCAGGTTTTTTTAAGCATCACAGCTCCAGGCAGAGCAGCTCTTCGAACAGTATGGACAAGCTCATCAAGAAGAGAAATGTGCCACAGAAACTTCCCTCAGGAAAGCGGTGTGATCTTTTTTCGTTTATTAAACCAAAACACTGATTCTCTGCTGTTAAGATTATAGATTTCATTTGTTGTTTCTCTCTCTCTTTCTTTCAGGCCAGACATCCTTAAGTCTGAGGTAATCATTCCCAAAATGGATTTGTCTGTAATGCAAGTCACTATCCCCACGTGCCCCACTAGAAGCTCCACTTCTCCCAGTCGGTCTCGGAGGGTAAAAACCCGCCACCGTAAGCCTGGAAAAGGCAGCAGTGGAGATCTGGCAGCACTTAAAGTCAATCAATCGTCTCCCAATAGAGAGACGGTGGCCCAAGTTAACAGTTTGGCCACTTATTCCTCCAAGCAGCTCCTGGAGCCCTCTGCAGCCCTGCGGGGCCTCGACCACGAGCAGCAGCAAAGGCAGATATCCTCCTCCAGCCCTGACCTAATCTGCAACATGCTAGAGGTGAGCAGCCAGGGAAAAGAGGATCCACCTGCCAGTGGACTGGAAAGAGTGGGAAGCCTCAGCGCCTCTGCAGGATTAGGGGAAACAGAGGTGGGGGTTGCCGGTCTGGATGATCTCACAGAAACTCCCCCGCGCAGCGATACTCCAAGCGAGGATGCAGCATCATTCCCGTTTTCTAGCAGCCCCGACTCGCCTTGTGGGAGAGGGGCTGCAGCAGGGCGTGGATCTCTTGGATCTCCCCGCCTGCCTCATGATGGGGGGGAAGATAAAGAGGATGGAGCAGGTGCTGTGAGGTTGCCCCGGGGGGCTTCAGGAGGAATTGGGAGTCAGCACCTCACACCTTCAGCCATTCTGTACAGGGCAGCTATTACACGAAAACAGGTAAAAGTACAGAATCTGTTCCTCTGTTGTCCGGTAAATCCTTTTATCTTTGTAATATTTTATTACTGTTGGTCACTACAGAGGCGTGGGGTGTCGTCAGAAGAGGAGGAGGGTGAAGTTGACAGTGAGGTTGAGTTACCACGGAGACGGTGAATAACTTAGTGTCCTTAGTTACTGTGAAATTAGTGAGCCGTTTAGTTGCAAATGTGTCTAGAGCTCAAATAATAATTTCGATTTTGAATTCTGTAGTTTTAAAAACCAAAACTTGTCACATTCTTCAGACGGCCGACGAGCATCACCAAGTGTCAGTCGGTGTCAACCTTCAGCTCAGAGAACCTGTCAGTTTCGGACGGCGAGGAGGGCCACACTACAGACCACTCCCACAGCGGCACCCCTGATGTAGTCAGCACCAACACGGATGACAGGTTGGACTACCGCAGTGACGACCTCCTCTCTCAGGGCTCAGAGATCCCAGCAGACAGCACGGATCCCGTGCAGGCTTCTGAAGGCCTGTCAGAGAGAGACGGAATGCTGGGTCAGGCCAAAGCAAAGCTGGAAGGCGAGCAGAATCCAAATGAGGTAAAGCAGTTCTAGAGATCCGCATGTCTTCTTCCTGAGAAGTGTGACTGATGTCTTCCACTCTTTCCTCAGGGTCGGGTCCTGTGTGATGATTCGGACTGTGACAGCGCTGAGCTGGACCAGTCAGGCAGCGGAGAGCCGAGCCGACCTCCCAGCGCTGGAGCGTGGATGCCGCCCACTCAAGCCCGTCAAGGGTCCCCACAGGCATCTCACACAGGACCCCAATAGACACTTGGACTTAAATACCTCTATCTCCATACATTGAACCATCACATTAGTGCACCAGTCAGCCAGTGCAGTATGTCACGAGGGATCACAGCTACGACACGTCTTTAACAAAGTCATGAGGGCTCCCAAGTATATTGGCTGGCAAAACTCCACCACATGACACAATTGTCATAACCTGACATGCTATTTATTTCTTTTTTTTCTTTTGGCAGCTTGGGTGATAATCAGATAACTCAGACATACTGTTTTGTAGTGAGAATAGGTATCAAGGTAAACACCACAAGTCCTTTAGTTCACTAACACCCACTGTGGGAGCATCCCCATACACTAATGCATTATAGAATAAGGAAGAATAATGTAAATAACCATGACATACCACATGAGAAATATTTAATTTATAAGATAAAATCTAAGAAGAAATGGTTTGCAGCCCTGTGAACAAATGCATGACTATGTGTTTATAATTTATGATTCGAATGTATCCGTTTTATATTTTGTGAAAGTTTACACTTTTTTAATCCTGAAAGTACTTCCTCTGTTCTTCATGTTAATAAATGTTAGCACTAAAAAAGATGGAAAATTGGAATGAAAAGTTCACAAAGATCAATCATGATGCGTGTTTAGGGTTTCTCTGTAGGTTTGATTTTTTAAGCACTCCTCCTGCTAAGACTTGCGGGAGGTTTATACAAAGGTCATCAGATATGTGTTGGAATAGAGCCCTTTCAGTTCACTCAAAAGGAATCGGTTGTTATTGCGCAGTAGTAATAAGTGTTGTCTTTGGTGAGTGTAAAGTAGTGCCTGCACTCACAGGGACAACCTCCTCTGACATGCACTGAACCAGGACAATGACTTATGCTTCAACTTCAGCAACACTGGTGCAGGTGCTAATAAATGTGAATGTGCTTTTGTAATGAACTTAAAGGACTCATTATGTTCATTATGTTGGTCAGCTTCATAAAAACCTCCATGGTCCCCCAAGACCCTTTAAGATTTCTTCAGGAGTAGCCTGGTAGAGTATATAGAGCACTTCTCTGTGGTCACTCGTCAAAATGTTATCCTTTGAATAGAAACGTTTTGTTTTTATACTGCATTGCACATTGTACCTGTAATATAGGAACTATATCAAAAGAAAAAATACGAGCTACAATAAATAATTTATTGGTTAAAAAGTCTGTATGTTTTTGTTAAAAAAAACGTCTGTTTTTTTTTTTTTTTTTTAAAAAAAACAGTGGACGCTCGATAAAATGGACCCTGATGTAACAGCTATCGGATAACATGGCTGTGGTGTTAAATCTGAGGAACATGCTATATTTGGTACAGTAAATTTTTTGGGGGGGCATTTGTTGAACAAGGTATCACACTAATTCCTCACGGCTCATGAAAGCAACTCACTTATGATGAGTACTATACGTCAACAATATCACAATGATCAAGCACACTGGCGTGGCAGGTTTGGATAAAATGTGAAACCTTCAAACATTTTCAAGCTTTTTTTATATTTATTTACAGCAACTTTGTACTGTAGTGCGCGTTTTAGGCCACGAAATGAAAAATAAAGTGCTTCAAAGTAATGGACAATCGGCTGTATCGGACAACCCCCATCGACCCTATTAGTCTGTTATATCGAGGTTCCACTGTGTGTGTGTGTGTGTGTGTGTGTGTGTGTGTGTGTGTGTGTGTGTATATATATATATATATATATATATATATATATATATATATTTATATACTATATATAGGGTGGCACGGTGGACGACTCATTAGCACATCTGTTGTTTGTTTATATGTGCCCTGGGATTGGCTGCCAACCAGTTCAGGGTGTACCCTGCCTCTAGCCCAGAGTTAGCTGAGAAAGTTGCCAGTCCCTTGTGAGGATAAACGGTTCAGAAAATGGATGGATATGTACATATATATATATATATATATATATATGCCGGCTATGCGGACCAAACTCTGACTCGGGTCGTACAGGGACCGAACAGTCTGTATCAGGGGGTTCGGTACCCCATACTCCCGAAGCACCCCCCACAGGACCCCCGAGGGACAAGTTCGAACGCCTTCTCCAAGTCCACAAACCACATGTAGACTGGTTGGGCGAACTCCCATGCACTCATGAGGACCCTGCCAAGGGTGTAGAGCTGGTCCACTGTTCCACGGCCAGGACGAAAACCACACTGCTCCTCCTGAATCTGGGATTCAACTTCCCGACGGACCCTCCTCTCCAGCACCCCTGAATAGACCTTACCAGGGAGGCTGAGGAGTGTGATCCCCCTGTAGTTGGAACATACCCTCCGGTCCCCCTTCTTAAAAAGGCGGACCACCACCCCAGTCTGCCAATCCGGAGGCACTGTCCCCGATGTTCACGCGATATTGCAGAGGCGTGTTAACCAGGACAGCCCTACAACATCGAGAGCCTTGAGGAACTCCGGGCGAATCTCATCCACCCCCTTGCCACCGAGGAGCTTTTTAACCACATCGGTGACCTCAACCCCAGAGATAGGAGAGCCCGCCACAGAGAACCCAGACTCTGCTCCCTCATGGGAAGGCGTGCCGGTGGAATTGAGGAGGTCTTCGAAGTATTCTCCCCACCGGCTCACAACGTCCCGAGTCGAGGTCAGCAGCGCCCCATCCTCACTATACACAGTGTTGATGGTGCACTGCTTCCCCTTCCTGAGACGCCGGACTGTGGACCAGAATTTCCTCGAAGCCATCCGAAGTCTTTCTCCGTGGCCTCACCAAACTCCTCCAATGCTCGAGTTTTTGCTTCAGCGACCACCAAAGCTGCATTCCGTTTGGCCTGCCGTTACCCATCAGCTGCCTCAGGAGTCCCACAGGCCAAAAAGGCCCGATAGGACTCCTTCTTCAGCTTGACGGCATCCCTCACCGTTGGTGTCCACCAACGAGTTCGGGGATTGCCGCCACGACAGACACCAACCACCTTACGGCCACAGCTCCGGTCGGCCGCGGAACATGGTCCATTCGGACTCGATGTCCCCCATCTCCCCCGGAACATGAGCAAAGTTCTGTCGGAGGTGGGAGTTGAAACTCCTTCTGACAGGGGATTCAGCCAGATGTTCCCAGAAGACCCTCACAATACATTTGGGCCTTCCATGTCGGACCGGTATCTTCCCCCACCATCGGAGCCAACACACTACCAGGTGGTGATCAGTTGACAGCTCTGCCCCTCTTTTCACCCGAGTGTCCAAGACATGCGGCTGCAGGTCCGATGACACAACCACAAAGTCGATCATCGAACTGCGACCTAGGGTGTCCTGGTGCCAAGCGCATTAGTGTACACCCTTATGCTTGAACATGGTGTTCGTTATGGACAATCCGTGATGAGCACAGAAGTCCAATAATAAAACACCGCTCGGGTTCTGATCGGGGGGGCTGTTCCTCACAATTACGCCCTTTCAGGGCTCACTGTCATTGCCCACGTGACCATTGAAGTCCCCCAGCAGAACAAGGGAGTCCCCAGCGGGAGCGCTCTCCAGCACCCCCTCCAAGGACTCCAAAAAGGGTGGGTACTCTGAACTGCTGTTTGGTGCATAGGCACAAACAACAGTCAGGACCCATCCCCTCACCCGAAGGCGGAGGGAGGCTACTCTCTCGTCCACCGGGGTGAATCCCAATGTACAGGCGCCGAGCCGTGGAGCAATAAGTATACCCACACCTGCTCGGCGCCTCTCACCGTGGGCAACTCCAGAGTGGAAGAGAGTCCAATCCCTCTCGAGAGGACTAGTACCAGAGCCCAAGCTGTGCGTGGAGGCGAGTCCGACTATATCTCGTCAGAACTTCTCGACCTCGCTCACCAACTCGGGCTCCTTCCCTGCCAGAGAGGTGACATTCCATGTCCCTAGAACCAGCTTCTTTAGTCAGGGTTCGTATCGCCAAGGTCCCCGCCTTCGGCCACCGTCCAGCCCGCACTCATATTTAACTCGGGTGCTGTCCATTTCTTCTGATCATCCTTGAGATGGTTCTACACCTTCATTGGAGTCCAACTGTGTTTGATTATACCGATTGGACTTGATTAGGAAAGCCACACACCTGTCTCCATAAGACCTTACAGCTCACAGTGCATGTCAGAACAAATGAGAATCATGAGGTCAAAGGAACTGCCTGAAGAGCTCAGAGATAGAATAGTTCTTGATCCACACAAAGTCACCTGGTTTGATGTTGTGCAGGGGTCCGTCATCCGCTTTGGGAAGTGCTGAGAAGACGTATGGAGCAAATTAGTCAAACATGTGCAATACCTGATCATGTTGTCTTCGCAAAGATGTGCGTCCATCGGCAAGCCTGGAGGGTTCAGTCCAACATTGGGAGGCTCTGCAAAGAGGATCTCAAAAGGGAGGCAAATTCTGCTTAGGACGCACATGAATTCTCATATTCTGTACATCAACACAATTAGTAGTCGGATGTGCTGTCAGTTGAGTGAGTGGACGTGGTCTGCTGGGGTTGTGTCGGGTAAATTTTTTGCAGAAGTCAGCTGCAAAAGCACAAAATCACCTCGTAAACCACTGCCTCTGAACTGCAGATATCATCCCCCCTTTAGACATATGGTCGAACCCATGTGTCAATTTTGCATTACAAAAAAATAACAGAGGAAGATGGAGACATGGCTTACCATTTGGGCCCATCCAAACACCATCCACAAAAGATGCCCTGCACTGCCGCCACAAAGTGGTGTTTTGAACATCTTTGAAGTTTTGCAAAGATGTGTCAGAAAGATCAACACGAGGTGTGCACAGATGTTGTAACTCGGAGACACAAGAGTGTGCCCCCCCCCCCCCCCCCCCCCCTTAAGGCAGAGGCATAAGAGTGGCAGGGTGAAGAGTGACTGTCACATGGGGCAAACGCAACAGCACTGTGTTGTAGCGGAGTCAACACACAGCAGACAGATGAAAGGAGCGTTGCTCCTGTAAGATAGAATTTACACAGTGAGGAACTGTGTAACGGAGACTACCCCACGTAGTCACGTGTGGCGAAGAACAGCCTGTTCACAGGCTACCACCGCGTGAAGGCACGCAGGAAGGCCCCGCTTCAAGTTGATGAGAGAAGTATCCCACTGGGCCAAGGAGGTCGCAACGACGCTGAAGTAACACGGAAGTCATGTTGCCATGACACTCGTCCACTAACTGAACAAAGGGCCAGGATGAATCAGGATGCCCAAGTGTGGGGGAGGTCTGCTGGCCACATTTCAGAAGTTCGAAAGCAGCAGCAGCATCAGGCATCCATTTGACGTGTGATGGGGAAGTGAGGGATCTGTCCAGGGTGAGAGAGCGCACAGCAGAGTCATTATCAGAATAATTTGGGCTGAAATGTCAACAATAAGAACACATTCCCGAAAAAAGAAAATACTTATTTCTTTGTAAGCGGTTTGGGTGTGTCGACAATGGCCTGCATTCGGGATAGGGAAAGTATTTTCCCTTGAGGAGTGAGGATGTGTCCCAGAAACTGAACCTTCTATGATACAAACTGCAACTTTGACAACGATGCTTTTGTGACATTCTGATGCAACGTGTTTCAATCATGGTCGTCCAATAGGTGGGATTTGATTTGGGACTTGGGAAATGTCAAGAACGTGGAAAAGAACATGTGCAAAATCTGTATTCATTGACAGATTTAAATTAAAAAAAAAGGTGCCCAATTAGTCGTGCACCGAAAGATATACAAAAAGGCTTACATCCTGCTAATCGCGCTGAAGTTTGCTCCGCCAGGGAAATGTGCAGTGTTTTGTTTAGGCAAACAGACAACACAACACACAGTTGCGCAAAGTCATGACTGAAGAGAAAGGAGAAAAAAAACAATTGTCGACATTGACTGAGTGTCTTGTAAAAAGAAAAAGAAAAAAATCTCAAAATGCCAAAATGAAATGCAGGAGTGCTCAACGAAGTTTAAGCTAATATTAGTGGGACTGTACGAACTATGCATATACTTAATTTGAACTGTTTCGTATACTGACCCCCTTGTGAACTAGAAAAAATTCTAAATTTAAATTTATGCACATAATTCTTGTTTTTAAACTCTGAAAATGCCTGTATAATCCCTCCATCCTGAAAAAAAAAACACTTAAAATAAAGGCCGAAAACAACAGTGCCTTGAAAAAGTATTCATACACCTTGAACTTTTTCACATTTTGCCACAAACTTGAATGGTTTTTTTTCTTTTTATATTTTATGTGATGGACCAACACAAAGTAGGATATAATTGTAAAGCAGAACTGAAATTATATGTAGTTTTCAAAATTTTAAGCAAATAAAAATCTGAAAAATGTGTTATGCATTTGTATTCGGCCCCGCTGTGTCAATACTTTGTTGAGCCACCTTTCGTTGCAATTACAGTCTTAGTCTGTTAGGGTATGTCTCTACCAGCTTTACTCATATAGACACAGAGGTTTTTGCCAATTCTTCTTTGGAAAATAGCTCAGACAGATGAGATGAAGAATGTCAGTAAACAACAATTTAATCTCGCCACAGATGATCAATGGGATTGAGGTCTGGACTTTGACTGGGCCATTCTAACAAATGAACATTCATCCACCCATCCATCCATCTTCTACCGCTTATCCGAGGTCGGGTCACGGGTGCAGTAGCTTTAGCAGGGACGCCCAGACTTCCCTTTCCCCAGCCAGTTCATCCATCTCTTCCGGGGGGATCCCGAGGCGTTCCCAGGCCAGCCGAAGGATGTAGTCTCTCCAGCCTGTCCTGGATCGCCCCCGGGTTCTCCTCCCGGCGGGAATTGCCAGGACCACCTCACCAGGGAGGCGTCCGGGAGGCATCCGAATCAGATTCCCCAGCCACCTTATCTGGCTCCTCTCGATGTGAAGGAGCAACGGCTCTACTCTGAGATCCTCCCGGATGACCGAGCTTCTCACCCTATCTCTAAGGGAGAGCCCGGGCATCCTGCGGAAGAAACTCATTTTGGCCGCTTGTATCTGGGCTCTCGTTCTTTCGGTCACGACCCACAGCTCGTGACCATAGGTGAGGGTAGGAACGCAGATCGACCAGTAAATCGAGAGCTTCGCCTTTCGGCTTAGCTCCTTCTTTACCACAACGGATCGATACAAAGTTCGCATCACTGCAGACGCTGCACCGATCCGCCTGTCGATCTCCCGTTCCATTCTTCCCTCACTTGTGAACAAGACCCCAAGATACTTAAACTCCTCCACTTGGGGCATGATCTCATCCCCGACCTGGAGAGGTCACGCCACCCTTTTCCAATTGAGGACCATGGTCTCAGATTTGGAGGTGCTGATTCTCATCCCAGCCGATTCACACTCGGCTGCGAACTGCTCCAATGAGAGTTGGAGGTCACGGTTTGATGAAGCCAACAGAACCACATCATCTGCAAAAAGCAGAGATGCAATACTGAGGCCACCAAACCGGACCCCCTCTACGCCTCGGCTGCGCCGAGAAATTCTGTCCATAAAAGTTATGAACAGAATCGGTGACAAAGGGCAGCCTTGGCGGAGTCCAACCCTCACCGGAAACGAGTCCGACTTACTGACGGATATGCGGACCAAACTCTTGACTCTGGTCGTACAGGGACCAAACAGCCCGTATCAGGGAGTTCGGTACCCCATACTCCCGAAGCACCCCGCACAGGACCACCCGAGGAACACGGTCGAACTGATTGCACTGGATTGGATTTAGGGATATCAGAAATACAAATGCAAACAACTTTTCAGGTTTATATTCTCTTAAAATTCCAGTATATCCTTTTCATTCTACATCACAATTACACACGTGGACCAAATTGTTGGTACCCCTCTGTTAATGTATTAATGTTTTTGAAAAAAAGAATATTCAAATTAAAACTGTTGAACCACAACTCAAAAGCAGTGCCTGATTTCATTGGTTAATTTTCATAAAATGTTTACTTATTACGTTTGTCAGATTTCAGTGACCACTGTGCGTTTTTCTCTCTTTGACACTGGGGCACCAACAACTTTGTCCATTTGTGTGTGTGTGCTATTCATTGTCGGCCTTTCAACATAAAATCCCAACAAAATACAACCCCAATTCCAATGAAGTTGGGACGTTGTGTTAAACATAAATAAAAACAGAATATAATGATTTGCAAATCATGTTCAACCTATATTTAATCGAATACACTACAAAGACAAGATATTTAATGTTCAAACTGATAAACTATTGTTTTTAGCAAATAATCATTAACTTAGAATTTTATGGTTGCAACACGTTCCAAAAAAGTTGGGACAGGTGGCAAAAGAAACTGAGAAAGTTGAGGAATTCTCATCAAACACCTGTTTGGAACATCCCACAGGTGAACAGGCTAATTGGGAACAGGTGGGTGCCATGATTGGGTATAAAAGTGCCTTACCTGAATTGCTTAGTCATTCACAAGCAAAGATGGGGTGAGTTTCACTTCTTTGTGAACAAGTGCGTGAGGAAATAGTCAAACAGTTTAAGGACAATGTTCCTCAACGTACAATTGCAAGAAATTTTGGGATTTCATCATCTACGGTCCATAATACCATCAAAAGGTTCAGAGAATTTGGAGAAATCACTGCATGTAAGCGGCAAGGCCAAAAAACCAACATTGAATGTCCGTGACCTTCGATCCCTCAGGCGGCACTGCATCTAAAACCAACATCAATGTGTAAAGGATATCACCACATGGGTTCAGGAACACTTCAGAAAACCAATGTCAGTAAATACACTTTGGAGCTACATTCGTAAGTGCAACTTGAAACTTTAGTATGCAAAGAAAAAGCCATTTATCAACAGCACCCAGAAACACCGCCGGCTTCTCTGGGCCCCGAGCTCATCTAAGATGGACTGATGTAAAGTGGAAAAGTGTTCTGTGGTCTGACGAGTCCACATTTCAAAGTGTTTTTGGAAATTGTGGATGTCGTGTCCTCCAGGCCAAAGAGGAAAAGAACCATCCGGACTGTTATGGACGCAAAGTTCAAAAACCCGAATCTTTGATGGTATTGGGCTGTGTTAAGTGCCAATGGCATGGGTAACTTACATCTGTGAAGGCACCATTAATGCTGAAAGGTACATACAGGTTTTGGAGAAACATATGCTGCCATCCAAGCAACGTCTTTTTCATGGACACCCCTGCTTATTTCAGCAAGACAATGCCAAACCACATTCTGCACATTACAACAGCGTGGCTTCGTAGTAAAAGAGTGCGGATACGAGACCGGCCTGCCTGCAGTCCAGACCTGTCTCCCATTGAAAATGTGTGGCGCATTATGAAGCATAAAATACGACAACAGAACAGCTGAAGCTGTACATCAATCAAGAATGGGCAAGAATTCCACCTACAAAGCTTCAGCAATTGGTGTCCTCAGTTCCCAAACGTTTATTCAATGTTGAAGGTGATGTAACACAGTGGTAAACATGACCCTGTCCCAGCTTTTTGGAATGTGTTGCAGCCATAAAATTCTGAGTTAATGATTATTTGCTAAAAACAAAGTTTATCAGTTTGAACATTAAATATCTTGTCTTTGTTTTTTGTCCCAACTTCATTGGAATTGGGGGTTGTACATTCAAGTTCATGATTGTAAGGTCACAAATTGTGGAAAGGTTCAAGGGGTATAAATACTTTTTCAAGCCATTACAGATTAATGCCAATGGTGTGTATGTAAGTGTCTGATTTATGCTTACTAAAGGGCAGCGTTTTTACAAATAAAATTAAAACAAAGTGTTTAAGCATCTCACATCTTTTTATTTCTGAATTTTTGTCTTCAACAATTTAATTGCACCCAGATCTACAAGTTTGTAATCGTCCACAAAACATGAGTTTCTTCATCCTGCAAAGAAAAGAAAAAAAACTGACCCAGGCAAAAAAAAGATAGCAGAAAACTAGTTGTTTTATAATTAATTTCCTTCTAGTTTATCATAATTTATACCAAGCATAATATACTTTTAAAGACCAACATGTCTTTTGTAGCCTTGCAGAATTCCCCAGCCCAGCAGTTAAAAAAAATATTTCCTCTATTTAAAACAAACATTTCAAATTTTATCATTAGTATGGTCTTTAGTAATTTTGGAAAAATTAAAAATATTTTCCTCTTATTCATGCCCATTCCTGGCGACCCAGGCCCACTCAGAATGCAATACAAAACAATAGTCAAAATTTCTGATCAAGAAACACAGGAATGACACAATTACTCGGAGGTGATATCAAACGTAGTTTAAAATTCATACAATGGCAAACTTTTCTCTTTTTTTTTTTTTTTTCCCTGCGTTCAATTTCAACTGAGGCCATTTTGACCCATTAAAACCCGTCAAACCCAAAATGCATTGCTCAAGCAGCACAGCTCCAAATATCATCAATAGATTCTCTTCTTACAAGGAGCTGTCTTAAATAAAAATAAATATATTTAAAAGGGAAGGGAAAGAACAGTCCATCTTTGTTGCGTGGGTGTTTTTCTTCCTTTTTGCATTTTCTAAGAAAAATCTGACATAAAAAAGATTTACGCATTTTCAGATTTTTCTAAAACATTTTAACCTTTATCAAGACCCTAAAGACATACAGTAAAAGAAAAAAAACAGAAGTCTTTAGAAATTATTCTAATGGGAATTTCAAATGTTATTAATAAATAGAATACCATGATCGTGATGATGCCATAGGGACAACCGAGGCGGATAGAACTCAAAGCAGAGGAGACCAGTTCATGGAGTTTATGGTATTTTTGCATGAAGTTCAGTAAGGGACCTCTTGGTAAAAAGTCGGGGCAGGGGCAAAGTTAGATGCTGATGAAGATCCTCCATGTCAGTTGGCTGCGAGTCCAGTGGCTTCAGATGACAGGCTGTGTAGCAGAACAAAAACAGGATGCTTCAAATTCAGAATTCTAACCTGTTTAAGTATGTGAACTACTCAAACAAAAAAAGCTTTACATCATGTTTGCAGATAGGCCAGACACACAATGCCAGACACATAACCCACCCATGGCATCATTACAAGGACAGAATATCATAATGAAATGCTTTGAATTGAATGCCTGTGCTTCCATCCATATTACAACACAGTTGTAAAAATATGGAAGTGTGTGGATAGGGCTGGGCGATATGGGGGGGGGGGACAAAAAAAAATAAAAAATAAAAATTGTGTCCTATCAGCTGATATTGATATACATATACATCCCACATGAAACATTGTTTTTCAACTTTAATTATTCTGTTACTCTTGGGCAGCCGTGTAACCGGGACTAACCTTCCGGTCTCTTAAAACATTTCGGTTCCCAGTTTTGATGCCTACTGTCCTCCGACCCCGAAGACGAAAGTGGCGAAAACCAACGAAGAAGCGGCAAAAACCAATGAAGAAGAACACTCACGAAGACGTGCATGTGCCCAACGGCAGCGGTGAACAAAAGTGTTAACCATGTTAAAATACGGTAATTGAAAACGCTAAATTGCCCGTAGTTGTGAATGTGAATGGTTGCTTGTTTATATGTGCTTTGTGATTGGCTGGCGACCAGTCCTCTCTTGTATTCAGATACCACGGCATCTCGTTTTTTACGATCATTGGGCTTTATCTCGTCAAGTCAAATGCGACCGGATACACACGACGTGGCGGCGACAACGAGTGGATCCCGCCGACTATATTATAATGACAAAATGGGGAAAAACATGTGTTTGTAGTCACCACTGTTCAGGAGAGGCTGTTCGTTTAAGGCTTGGTTGAGGTATGTTCACATACTTTTAATACGATACGGCTCGCAAGCAGGCAACAAAACGTTATGTAGCCTAGCAAGCTAGTGCTAGCACTAAAAGTTGCGCGTAAACATGCTGCCGTTCTGTCGAATCATGCTCTCAAGTTTCGGTGTGGGTGAAGTCATTTAATTACAGTTAGTTAGCACATGCATGTATTGGAGACTCTAAATTGCCCGTAGGTGTGAATGTGAGTGCGAATGGTTGTTTGTTTGTATGTATGTGCCCTGCAATTGGCTAGCAACCAGTTCAGGGTGTACCCCACCTTCTGCCCGATGACAGCTGGGATAGGTTCCAGCACGCCCGCGACCATAGTGAGGAGAAGCGGCTCAGAAAATGGACGGCTGGATAGTTAGCACCCATTATTTCTGTCATGTTGTAATGTTGGTTTGACCTGACTGATTAGAATACATGACCTGACTAGAGCAGTGATTTCCAACCTTTATGGAGCCATGGCATCTATTTTACAATTGAAAAATCTCACGGCACACCAACATGTCACAAAAAGTGGATACATTAATTACTGTATGTACTTCCTGCCATCTAACAGAAGACCATTCATTTGTTCTGGCTGGCATAAAAAGGTACATTATTTATTTATTGTAAATATATTTTTTTTAGTAATTTAGTACACAAGTATATACAGTAAATGCACAGGTCATTTAAATAGACACATTGCTCCATCTTGTGATCGGATATCGTTTTTTTAAACTCGTTGATCGGCCCCAAAAATCCTGACCGTGTAAAGCCTAGTATCAATGATGGTCTCCTGGCCAGTTGTCAAGTCTGCAGTCTTCTCAATATTGAACCCAACTGAGACAATTGAAGCAATTTAATGACACCTGGGGAAACCTGTGCAGGTGCTTTTAGTTTAGGAGGTGATTAGTGTGTGACACTCAGTTTAAAACATTTATGGCCTGCAAAATTTGTGCTGATTTCTTCACAGTATTCTAATTTTGTGAATTCCTAATTTTGTGGGTTTTATGAGCTGGAAGCCCAAATTATGTAAAAACGAACAAATAAATACTTTAAATTGTTTAAATTGTGGGCCCTGAATATATAATCTATGAAAGGTTAACTTTTTGAATGGAATTAAGGAAATAAATGAAGTTTTCAATTATATAGATTTTTTTTGGAAAGGGTCTGTATATTAATTATACAGACCCTGTGACCCTCAAAGTACAAATTTTGATGCATTTAAAATTGGGAAAGAAACCCATCTCCATTCCCCCCCCACCCAGCCTAGCCCACAAAGTAACATTTGTCCCCCGCCCAACCTTGACACCAAAGTTACGCCAGTGGCCATTTGTATTGTCTGTTAAAACATGGACGTAACCAAATTTGTTTATAGCTGGGCCATGATAGGTTGAGAGGCTGAAGCCACCCGCAAAATGCCCTGTGGCATCACAAAGGTTTTCTTCAATATTTTTTTTTTCTATCTAACATTTTATCAAAGCCAATTTCTATTATTGATATAGATCACATGACTATTGTGATGTATATTGATATTGAATTATCACCAAGCCCTATATGGGGGTAATCCTTACCGAGCATTGATCAGGTACTCAGCAAGGTTGATGCTGGCATGGGAGCCAGTGATGGTGACCTGTCTGTCAGTGGAACCCTCCACAGGATTGGCAATCTTGATCTGAGCGCCCGACATCTGACGGATCTCATTTATCTTCGCCCCCTGACGGCCAATGATGCAGCCGATGAGCTGAGAGAATATGAGGAATGTGAGCACAGACTGAAACCTAGGAAAAACGTTGTCGAAAGATGATGTTACTGAAAACAGGAGGGCTTTACGTCGTTTGGAATGGTGAGCTCATGTGAGCCAGTTTGTGCAGAGGCATCCATCCCAGCTGCAGAATTGCAAAGAAACCCCATCACAGAGCAGAACGCGTGACAAATCTAAAGCAATGTCTGCTGACCTACCCTGGAAGCCCTGGTTGCTGTGCGCAATGGGGAAGGGGCTCTGCTGCATGGCCAGCTGGTGAAGTTTGGTGAGCTGTGGAGCCAACAGCGGAATAGACAGACAGCAAACATATAACTCAATGTTGATTATTACAGCCCAATGTTGATTATTACAGCCCAATGAGAGGAATGTATGAAATGGATCATTTATCCTTAGGTCGTGACATAAGTTTATATTCCTTGTATACATTATATGGGTGCATATGTGAGACGGAGGTGACTGGAAAACTATGATGAAGCTTCTTGGGACCAAAGTTGCAAATATATTAGATCACTTACAGAGGGCCCTTCACTTACATCAGGCTGAGGAATGGCGTGCTGTCCTTGGACAGCGTATGCCTGCAAGTAGAAAAAAAGCACTTAGGAGGTTGTGACAGTGTCACACACAGTGTACTTCAATATCCATCAGTCCTCTGTCCTTGGGGGGCTCACAAAACAAAGTCATGCACACTACAAAGTGCTAGAATGGCTACTTTTCCACCCAAAACAAACGGGAATAACCGGCTAACAGAACTACAAACTCAACAAAAAAGTAACTCTAGTCTAATTCAAACAAAGCCAGCATTTTCCTGGCTTGGTGTCCTGTGTGTAAGGAACAGATGCGGCATAGTGGTTGAAAATCTGAAAAATTTGACAGCTTCCAACATAGTGTACACTCACTGTACATGTCCCTCTGTTGAAAGCAAGGGGTGCCTTTGCGTTGAAGTCACCACGCATTTAATTACGTCAACCTGCATCGGCTGTATAAACACATACTTCGGACACAGAAATGTCCATCTTTGGTGAGTTCTGTCTGAAAGGCACAGGCAAATAAATCGAAGCTCAACCTTCTTTCCCCCTTATACTTCAATTTAACGGGAAGTTGGTGTTAAAGGGCTTACATCACAGTGGTCAAACCTTTCCAGGGACTCTTTACTGCGAGACATTTCTCCAAAAAACCCACCATGGGACTACTGCCAATTTAACATAACTACAATATGTACCTCAAAATGCCAAAGGTTATTTTGTAACTTGTCAACCTAAATATTCATGGTCTGTTACACAAATACGGAACTTAACCACAATAAATTGAATTAAATATTTACCTATCGGGCGGCACGGTGGCCGACTGGTTAGAGCGTCAGCCTCACAGTTCTGAGGAGCCGGATTCAATCCCCGGCCCCGCCTGTGTGGAGTTTGCATGTTCTCCCCGTGCCTGCGTGGGTTTTCTCCGGGCACTCCGGTTTCCTCCCACATCCCAAAAACATGCATGAATTGGAGACTCTAAATTGCCCGTAGGCATGACTGTGAGTGCGAATGGTTGTTTGTTCCAATGTGCCCTGCGATTGGCTGGCAACCAGTTCAGGGTGTACCCCACCTCCTGCCCGTTGACAGCTGGGATTGGCTCCAGCACGCCCGCGACCATAGTGAGGGGAAGCGGCTCAGAAAATTAATGAATGAATGAATTTACCTATCGTCGCGAGCTCACGTGCACTGCTTCAGTGCAAACAGAGAGCTCTGAGCTAGTTTACTAAAGCAGTCAATGTTGCCAACCTAGCCATTTTGTAGCTATTATTTTAGCAACATTTCCAACCACTTTAGCG
Source organism: Phycodurus eques (assembly GCF_024500275.1). NCBI lineage: Eukaryota > Metazoa > Chordata > Actinopteri > Syngnathiformes > Syngnathidae > Phycodurus > Phycodurus eques. The sequence continues at coordinate 34,964,989 of NC_084525.1, forward strand.
ACTAAAAAAAAAAAAAAAAAAAAAAAAAAAAAACACCTAGCAACTTATTCATTCATTCATTTTCCATACCGCTTATGCTCACTAGGGTTGCGGGCGTGCTGGAGTCTATCCCAGCTGACTCTGGGCAAGAGGCGTGGTACACCCTGAACTGGTCGGCAGCCAATTTCAGGGCACCTATGAACAACCATTCGCACTAACATTCACACTTACGGTCAATTTAGAGTACTCAATTAGCCTACGATGTATGTTTTGAGGCTGTGGAAGGAAACCGGAGTACCTGGAGAAAACCCATGCAGGGACGGGGAGAACATGCAAACTCCACACAGGCGAGGCCGGATTTTAACCCAGGTCCTCAGAACTGTGAGGCAGATGTGCTAACCACTCTGTAACCGTGCCGCCCCTAGCAATTTATATTCCAGCTAAACAAGAGGCAACATGGAACCATTTTCACAACGGAGACCCGGGAGACTGTTGAACAGCTGAAGCTGTACATCAAGCAAGAATGGGAAAGAATTTATTGAATGTTGTTAAAAGAAAAGGTGATGTAACACAGTGGTAAACATGACCCTGTCCCAGCTTTTTTGGAACATGTTGCAGCCATAAAATTCTAAGTTAATGATTATTTTCTAAAAACAAAGTTTATCAGTTTGAACATTAAATATCTTGTCTTTGTAGTGTATTCAAGTAAATATAGGTCGAACATGATTTGCAAATCATTGCATTCTGTTTTTATTTATGTTTAACACAACGTCCCAACTTCATTGGAATTGGGGTTTTAATTAGGCTTTACACGATCAGGATTTTTTGGGGCCGATCATCGATCAGCAAGTTTATAAAAAAAATAAAAATTAAAAATTAAAAAAGATAACCGATCATTGATCCGATCACAAGATGGAGCAATGTGTCTATTTACATGACTTGTTCATTTATTGTATATACTTATGAGGATAAGCTGTACAGAAAATGGATGGATGAGTGGATACAGTATACAGTACACAAAGGTTGCGGGCGTGCTGGAGCCCATCCCAGCTCAAATTATTCTCTAGCATTTTAGAAAAAAGTTAAAACACCAATGACCTCTGAGGGGCATTCAAGGATTGGCCACTGACATAAGTTTAGGTCAAATGAACATTACAACTGACAGAAATAATGGGTGCTAACTTACTGTAATTAAATTACTTTAATAAATACTGTTAATCACATGCTTACTCAAACTTTCTCACTGTCCCGACTATATGGACAGGTGTTGTCCAGAGTTTGAGTCCGTTGGACACTCCCCCCCCCTCACGCTACGTTGATTGAACGCGGCATGGCATGCTCCTCGTGTACATTCTTCAGGTGCTCGATCAAATTTGTGTTGAAGCATTTAGATGACGTACCCCACGGTGTACTTCAGTTGTGCACAGACTCCAAATAACGTACGTGTTGTTTGTCTGAGACACCGCAAAATAGTCCCACACTGACGACGTGTTTTTACACCGACAAGCTTGAAAAAACTTTATCGGCTGTCAGATAGTTACAGTACTGCGCTACAAGACACGTGACAAGGCGAAAAATAAACTAGCTTTTGGATTCATACGCGACAAAGACGCGGAGTTAAAGGTCTTGTGCGGAGCCGATCGATGACATCACTGATCGGATCGGCGACTTATGACTCGAAAGCCGATCAGCATAAAATGCTAATTATCGGCCGATACCGATAACGTCGATCAGATCGGTGCAAAGTCTACTTGTAATATGCCACAATCATATCGGAACTTTTTATTGGCCCAAAGCTTAGGTAGGGTGGTCAACTTGATTTTGTTTAGTTTGTTGGTTTTGTCAGTCCACCGTTCCCCTACTTGAAGGTATGCATTTGGGGACCAAATAAACAAATCCCTACCTGACCACCTGCAAAGATGACAGGAGAGCCTGAGGGTTTGGGTCGGTATGGGATGGTTACTCCTTTCGGAGGGGACTGAGGAAACAAGCCAGTAACACAGCTGAAACAGTAAGCCACAGTGGATCTCAAAACGTTGTTTTGCATGAAATCGTCTTTACCTCAAGCATGACAACACAGATCTGCTTGACACACTCAATGATGGACTGTGGGGTCCCTGCAACAGTGATGGCACGTTCTGTTGAGTTGGGCAACATGTCCCCTGCTACTTGTACCTGAGCTCCTGCTGACTGTGGACACACAGACAAAAAAATACAAAACTGGCACAAGTGTAAGCTTATTGAGAATTACAAATGGCTGTGACAAGGGAGTAGGAAATGGCCAAGAGCCACATCAATATTCTTTACAGAAAAGTCATTAAGCCTGTATATTGCTACTCAATACCTCATCTAGTGGCCGGGGGCGTGTATTTACTCAACGCACACAGTACCAGGTATCTGTTAAACCCAGCTTGATTAATAACAATATTCCATCCATTTTCCCTAATAACTGTCTTTGTCAGAGTGGCGGGTGAGCTGGAGCCCATCCTAGCTGACTAAGGGCAAGAGGTGAGGTAAACCTTGGATTGGTCAGTAGCCAGAATAATATAACAGGAAGTCCTCGATTTACGAACGAGTTACGTTCCTACGCTGGCGACGTAACACGATTTTCCGCGCAAGTAGGATTTCACCGTTAAAGTCGAAATTTACGGCGAAATACTTCTGTTACGGGTATTGTCCCACATGATTGTGACAGCAAGGTCAGTGTGTGTGTGTGGGTGTGTGCGTCAATGTGTGTGTGAGACGGGACTCCGCAGGCGTCATCCGGCGGGACTGCAAAGGAGGAAGGAGTGCACACCGGTGCAAGCATGTACAGTGGCAAGTGTAGTGACGGCGACCGGGGAAGAGAAGTGATTGACGTTGAATGTCCAGAGGAGCTAATAAAGCCATTAAAGCAGCAAATCGGTGCTTCGTGCCTTTATTGTTGCCGCCACCCAGCTCAGCTGTGCAACGAGAGAAGGGAGTTAACCCCTGCCTCTCCTGACCACGGTCAGGTGACCGTAGCAGGAAACGTTAACACTTCGTATAAAGAAACTAAAGTAAAAAAATAAGATGCTGTACTTATTACTGCTGAGAGTGTGAAAAAATGAGGGCGAAAAAGGCAAAGATACTCCCGGCGAACAAACACAGACAAGCACTATGCACTAGCTAAGCAGAAACACTATGGTGCTGGGGAAAAATGGCAGATGAGGCACGGACGTGGGAAAGTCGAAATGTCGTAAGTCGAGTGCATCGTAACTCAAGGACTTCCTGTATTGTTCAATAAGTTTTCCCCACAAGTAAATAATTTTGTCATCATAGGCATTTAGAATATTTAGAATATGTGATCCCCCTGGTCGTTGAAACACACCCTCCGGTCCCCCTTCTTAAAAAGGGGGATCACCACCCCAGTCTGCCATTACAGAGGCACTGTCCCCGATGTCCACGCAATGTTGCAGAGACGTGTTAACCAGGACAGCCCTACAACATCCAGAGCCTTGAGGAACTCAGGGCGAATCTCATCCACCCCCAGGGCCTTGCCACCGAGGAGCTTTTTAACCACCTCGGTGACCACAACCCCAGAGATAGGAGAGCCCGCCTCAGAGAACCCAGACTCTGCTCCCTCATGGGAAGTCGTGACCGAAAGAACAAGATCCCGGATGCAAGCGGCCGAAATGGGTTTCCTCCACAGGGTGTCCGGGCTCTTCCTTAGAGATAGGGTGAAAAGCTCGGTCATCCGGGAGGATCTCAGAGTAGAGCCTCTGCTCCTCCACATCGAGAAGAGCCAGATGAGGTGGCTCGGGCATCTGATTCGGATGCCTCCCGGACGCCTCCCTGGTGAGGTGTTCCGCGAACGTCCCATCGGGAAGAGACCCCGGGGCCGACCCAGGACACGCTGGAGAGACTATGTCTTTCAGCTGGCCTGGGAACGCCTCAGGATCCCCCCGGAAGAGCTGGGTGAAGTGGCTGGGGAGAGGGAAGTCTGGGCGTCCCTGCTAAAGCTACTGCCCCCGCGACCCGACCTCGGATAAGCGGTAGAAAATGGATGGATGGATGCATTTAGAATTTATATTGTATTTTTTTATAAAAAGGTATTATGGCCTCAGTTACTCATCTGTGCATTCATTGATTCATTTCTGCTTTGCAGGTAGTATGTTTTGTGGAAAGTGAGTTTCATCTACCGCAACACATGGGGGAGATCAAATGTCAGAGCAATGGTTATTGCAGCTAACTGCTGACAACGCTACTTTTGTCTGAGGAGGAGAATTTTGTTTTTTTAAGGGTGTGGTAGCTATTTATTGGCGTGGACAACACACAAGGGAACTAATTGGGGCATGGTGTCTATTACAGCGGAGGCTATTATTTGAGAAAAGACAAAATATGGGGTCATCACACTATTTGTATTACTTGCAATGCAGTTCATTTGAATCCTCTGAGCATCATTTGCCCCATATGCAAAGCAATTGCAAAGTTCACTATGATTAGCTGAAGACACTTTCGACCAAGCTCACCAGACCAACTGTGAAGATGAGTTCCACAATAAGACTATGAAGACACACCTCTCTAATTTCTTTGATCTTGCAGCCCCCTTTGCCGATGAGCGACCCGCACTGGCTGGCAGGTACGACGAGGCGCATGGTGACTGGTGGTTTGCTGGTGGCTGTACTATTAGTCATTGAGGTACTGATGTCCTGAGAGAGAAAGCCACATGCGATTGTTCATCTTAAAGTTCACCACCAGGACCTTTCCTCATTATCAAAAGTAGTTGGCGAATCCAACCTCCTCCAATTTCTCAATGATCATGGAGAACGCTTTGAAAATGGACGTGGTGGGTCCTGCCAGTGTTATGATCCTCTCTGGACAGTTCCCCTCAGAGATGTTGATGCGAGCGCCACTCTGCGCATACAGACAAGCCATGTGGCAAATGATGTAGCAGAATCATATGACGTGTTCTCATTGTTTTCTTGTATCTTACCTCCTCTCTCATTTTCTTAACAGACTCTCCTTTCTGTAGGGTAGACAAACACACACTTTCATAACAAACTAGCGGGTAAGATGCATCGATAGCAGCCATCTGATGGTAAAAACAAAACAAAACAACATACCTTGCCAATGATACTCCCAACCTCCTACAGAGGAAACATGCATAAAGTCAATTACATTGTGAATTATCGTATAATTATGAAGCACTGGATGCAGCCACACTCACCTTTCCATGCATGAGTAACCTGATAGTTAAGGTGACATTAAGTCCTCCTTCAACCAGACTTGGGTCCATTGATGCAGATGGGTGCGATAGACAGGCGTGAATCTTTGGTCAAAGGCCAAATGTCTGTAAAAGCGTGGAAAGGAGGATCGTCAGAGACAACTACCGCAACTGGACGGACAGTGTGAAATGCTCAACGTAAGCATGAAAAAGCTTAACAGCACTTAATGTCCAAAAGCTGCGATCAATTGTCACCAAAATTTGTGGGCTTCTCTACTCATGCCCACTTCAATCTCTGGAAATATCAAAATTATAACCCCGATATTAAGGATTTTGTGTACGTCATTAAGCGACGTTAAGCTTTTTCTGTATAATGCGCGCCGATAGAGAGAAACAGGCAAAAGAAATCTGTTAATATTGGGCTTATCATTTTTATATTTTCAGAGGCTGAAGTGGGCATGTGTAAAGATGTCCACATACATTTTGGTGACGATTGATCGCAGTTTTTGGACATCAAGCGTTTTAGACTGTCACCGACTTAAGCTACAGTGCCGCCAGAGAGTATTCACATCCCTTGACTTTTTCCACATTTTGCCATGTTACAGACTTATTCTAAAGCTGAATTGGGTATAGTTTTTTTTTTTTTGAATACGTAAAATATCCCATAATGACAAAGTAAAAACATATTTTCAGACATTTGTGTCAATTTATAAAAAATTGAAACATTCAAGCAATAGTTACATAAGTATTCATACCCTTTGCTATGACACGCAAATTTATGCTCAGGTACATCTGATTTCGACTGAGCATTCTTGAGATGCTTCTGCAACTTGAATGGAGTGCACCTGTGGTAAATTCAGTTGATTGAACATAATTTGGAATCCCACACACGTGTCTATATAAGGTCTCAATATTGGCAGTGGATATCAGAGCAGAAACCAAGCAATTAAGTTTTAGGAATTGTTTGCAGACCTCCAAGACCAGATTGCGCCAAGGCACAAATCTGGGGAAGAACACAAAAGAATTTCAGCAGCATTGAAGGTCTCGAAAACCACTTTGGTCTCAAATATTTGGAAATGGAAGAAGTTTGGAACCAACAGGACCCTTCCTAGATGTGGCCGTCCGACCAAGCTGAGTAACGGGGGAAGAAGGGCATTGGTCAGAGAGGTGAACAAGAAACTTATGGTCACGAAGGCGGAGCTCCAGTGTTCCCTTGCGGAGATAGGAGAACCATCCAGAAGGCCAACCATTGCGAACACGCTCCACCAGTCAGGCCTTTATGGTAGACTGACACTTACACAACTGTCTGCAAATATGTTTTTACTTTGGTCATTATGGGTATTTTATTTAGATTTTTTTAAAAAGAAAACTACACTCAAATCAGTTTTAGAATAAGTCTGTAACATAGAAAAATGTAGAAAAAGTGAAGGGGTGTGAATACTTTCTCGAGCACTGTATAGATTAGAAGTTGGTGTTTCTTGAAGAAGATGCTCTCAGTGCAGATGTACGAGCGAAAAGCAGCGTTTGTCGTGACAAAGCACTTCAACGGCAGCTTGAAACCCTGAAAGAAAGGGAAAAGGCCATCCAACTGTTGTAATTCACAGACTGGCGCGAGTCCACCTATTCACGGCAGTACAATGACCCACTGTCTACGTACGGCGTCGACTATTTCATGGTACCGAGTAGCAGAAGCGACATATGATACATGTAGTAAGAGGTTATTGCAAGTGTAAACACTTGGTAGTATCCCTTGGGATTTTAGCGCCTTCACGCAAAGTGCTTCTTAACGGGCAGCGGGGAGCACACGAGTCAGAAGCTAACACCTACACTCAAAAGGTACTGCACAAGCACATCACGATGTCTGTCACGCAAGCATATGGCCAAGTTTGACAGTATACTATTCAAACCATAGCTCCACTAACACCTTGCTTTATTTTAGATGTCACTGCCCGGTTACTGATCAATAGCATAGCAGCAGCGTTGAGCTCGGACGCTCAATCGGTAGTTAGCACAACCGGTAATTTTCCATCCGGCTTGCTAGCTCAAGGCCCCTTCCTCCAGGAAATAGTCACAACCCGCGGCCTTCGAACGCACTGAGGCACACAGAGCTATCGCCGTCCTTCACTCTACAAGCAAGGCTAAAGGAAAACAGCGGGCAAAACATTATATAGTACCGTCTTTGGATTTCTTACCAGAACCGTCCGTTGAAGTGTGTCCAGGGGGTGGGTAGGGTGGCAAGGGAAGAAGGGGGAGAGGTTCGGGAGGGACTTTGAAAAGGATCCGGGGAAGAGGGAAGAGACGCCGCGGCTCGATTCGATGGGACTCCTTAAACACTCACACGCATGTGCTAGCAAGCACAAAAGCCTGACCGGATTCAACTTTGACCTCTCGACGGCCACGCCCCTTGCGTGCGCTCTTCAACCTGGCAGAAATACACTACAAGTTCTTTTTTTGACACGATTGAGTGATCCCGAATTTAAAATACGCGTTTAAAGAATACAAATAATAACCTTAATTCTCTTACTTAATTTGCCAATTAACAGTCACCCCTTGTTCCTATTTTCTTCACTCTCTTACTTAGTATAGTGTTTATATGTTCGATGATCCATTTAAAAGGGCTGTATCAAAGATTTCACCTTTAAAGTCCCATTCTGTACAGCACTAGAAACCATTTTTTCTCTTTTTCACGACACGTCTTCAGCGCATATGCGAGACTGGTGATAAAGTAGCTATACATAAAAGTTGAGCTAATTGATGTTGTTTGAAACCATGTGCACAAAGCCTCTTTGCTTTCCCATCTCAGAACATCACAAGTAAATATGCATGAACACAGTAAGTGTGTAACTGCTTTGTGGATGTTACAGTGTCGGTGTCAATAAAGGGCAGCATATGTGGGTCTTTCACTTTCATATTTACAGTTCAATTATGTCCTAAAAAAAACAAGTTAAAGTTTGTCCTTGCTGGAGTAACTTATATATATCCACTAGATGGCAGAATTACACCAAGAACACAGGAAAACACTTGCATTCCGTCTGCCATTTTTTTTGTAATTACAATATTCACATATTGATAATATCTAGACGTGTTCATAGACCTGTCCATGCCTATAGTGTAAACAAAAGACAATTGTTTCATCACAAACAGTTAACTTCTCACTAATTAAACACTTATCATGTGTATTTGCAACATATAATAACTCACTCCTTGGTTCTACTTAGCAGGGCATGGTTATACAGAGGAATACTACATAATGATTGGTAATATTTTTAATAAGTGCATGGCAAGTAATGTGTCCATAGTGTCCTTAACGTTAGGGCGGCAGTCACTCAGTCTGTAAGGACATGGGTATGAGTCCGACTGCGGACAAAAATGTTAAAATGGAGTATTGTAAATATGAAATAGGCTAAATGTACCTTCAGGCTTTAGTCATTGATTCGATTTGACATAATTCAAAAGTGATTCTGCTGATACAGAAGCAACCACTCTCTCAATATTCAACCTTTGGCCTGAAAATAATACAATCTGCTCTAGTATTCATTTCGTGATTAACGACTTCAGCATTCATGACAGATTGTTTTGCTTTGTACAATGCCATTGTTTTAGCAGTTTACCTTTTGTATGGCATTCTACTGTAATAGAGGGAGTCGAATGTCAGCTGATGTAACATTGAAGCAAAAAAGTAGGAAAAATGGGCTCATGACTGAAATCCACAGGGCCACATATTGTTATCAGGCTATTTATAAACTTGGGGGGGGGGGGAAAGACTTCCAAAATGGAACAGTATAGCCCTGTAACCATGTTTTCATGGTCTGCTTGCCATATATGCTGCCTGACTGCACTCAGCACATGTTCATTAATCTGGTGCACATCAGAGCACCCACAATACAATCAGTCAATGGACAGAATAGCCTGCATATTGACTTCCCGAAATAGTTCATCTTTAATAAATCCAATTCTCTAATGCAGGGGCACCGCTTGGTTCCTTCTTTTGGGGTGGCTTATCCCCTCGAAATAATTAATTGTCGACGTGGGCGGGGTGAATTTTTGGAGACTAATGTTTGTTTAGTGGGCTGGAGATCTGTTTTAGGGGGGCTAGGACAATAAACCTTCACCTAAACACAAATATTTTTGGCCAAAGCCTCCCTAAAATAGGCCTAGTGATGCCATTGCTCTATTGACTGTGATGTGCTTTATGCATTATTTTTGTCATGTGGCACGTACAGTAAATCAAACATTTCAATATGGCCCCACTTTGGAGGCAATCAAGGTCAAATGCTTGAATTTCTATTTTCTTTCCCCTGCAAATTATAGGCAGTAGATGTTGTAGAGATTATCTTGTGAAGTCATCTGTAGAGCTGCATGATTGTGCCTGCCTAACGTTGGCAGTTGTTTCAAATACAGTCAGATTGGTCCCAACTAAAGAAATGTACTTTGGTAGCATCTTTTGCTCACTTCTCAAACAAAAAAAAGTACAGCACAGCAGGTTTTCATTGATGCGTAAGAAAATTAGTTTAATTCCAGCAATGATTGTGCAAGAATGAGTTTCAGTTTTTCCACTGGTTGCATGGTTTTCTTTGCTTTTATGAGTCTCCATGGCGTGTGGCTGCTCGCTCACATAATTATCTGCTTACTTATACCACAAATTTTGCTCTATTACACTTTTCCATATTTTGTTGTACTCCCACCCAATGCAAACTCCCTGAGTTTGCTGTTTTCTCCTTGGGTGCTTTTATCCCTGGTGCTCTTCCTGGCTCTCCTGTCCCTCTTTCTTCCACTACCGAGTGGTCATTGATTAGGGCACATGAAATGAACAATGAAATGCCACTCGCCCACCTAACACCCTCTTGTCAGCGGCCATGACAACCCACTCTCTGTGTGTATTACAAATTGTGTGTTCAGTCATATTGTTGTGTGGAAAACAGATGCAAAAAAATATTGTGTTATAATATATCACAGAAATCAACTATTTTACACATTTATAAATGATGAGACCAGCTACATTTTATTTTATTTATCTTAAAATTTTGATTATCTATTAAAGAAATGACGGCGATAAACTGGATGACACACTCAAAATCAGAGATAAATGTTTCCAATTAGTCATCTCGTTAGTGAACATAAAGTGAATGTTGCTTGAAAGATTAAAGATCTCACAATAAAATAAATGCACTACGGAGGATTAACTTGCAAAATGCAATACAATATCGTGTCTCTTAGTGCATCATAGTTTAACACACAATTTTCACACTACACACACAGGTGACAGTGTTTGCCATTTGTGTACTGTATGTAGTAGGATGGAGTAAAGTGCATGTGTTTGGTACAGCCGTGGGCAAGTTTTACAGATTTGTTAACTCTCCAAAATTAGACTGAATTCTCTCTCCAGGGGCGACTCCGATGTCACAACCCTCCCACAGTCACAGAAGGCCTTGGAGGGTCACAGTGATGATGGTGATCAACTGTCCAGTCAGAAAGCAGCACCACTGTGACACCCCACAGAAATATGTAGGAAGGACTTCCACAGTTAAGTTGCTCCCACAGAGACAAATAATTGGCATCGTATCTTTGGGGCACACGCATGAGGAGCCGCCTGGATTTTAATGGCAATCCTTGAAGAAGAGAAGTTATATGTCAGTGGGGATGCTCTTCACATGGTACATGTTTGGGAAAACTTATGCAACTGGCTCCTTGCTCACAATGTTTTTTCACCTTACATGGTCATTACTTCCCAATGACAGACTGATTCTCTTCTAAAAGAATTACTTTGTCCTCCTCACGTAATAATTATGAAAACCTTAACCTTTCGTTGATGGATTGTATTCAATTTCTTCATTGTAATATGACATTAACTAGTTACTGTTTTTTAATTCATCCATCCATTTTCCGAACTGCTTATTCTCACTAGGGTCGCGGACATGTTGGAGCCTATCCCAGCTATCTTTGGGCGAGAGGAGGGGTACACCCTGAACTGGTTGCCAGCCAATCGCAGGGCACTTGTAAACAAACAACCATTCATACTCACATTCACACGTACGGCCAATTTAGAGTCTTCAATTAACCTACCACGCATGTTTTTGGGATGTGGGAGGAAACCGGAGTCCCTGGAGAAAACCCACACAGGCACGGGGAGAACATGCAAACTCCACACAGGCGAGGCCAGATTTGAACCTCAGAACTGTGAGGCAGATGTAATTTAATTGTAATTAAATAATTGTGATTAATGTGTGGCGGACTGGTTAGCACACCTGCCTCACAGTTTTGAGGTTAGGCAGCACTGACTACTCGGCCATACGGCCAGACTGACATATCATTAGGCCAGTGCAGCTTTTCAGGCCCATGAACACAACGCGAGCTGGCAACTGCTCAACTTGATATGTACAACTTAATAAAACGTGTCTGTTTCACACTAAACAACATACAGAGAATTCTGTTACAAACATTTTGATCATATATTTAATATTGAAACAATTACTGGGATTTCACACAGCAAGTCTTCACTCTCTCTGCAGCCTCTTATGGAATAAGCACGACCACATAAAGGCATGTGTCAAGTCAAGTGCAGTGTGAAAAGGCCTTCTGCTAGCAGCCAATGTTGTCAAACTTACCTTCAAAGCTACAGAGGTACGATGACATAAAAAACTTGAAATAATGAAATAACAATACCAGAACACAGTAATTCTAGGATTACTGTGGTAACACTTGTGGTGTTGACCAAAAAAATGACAGAGTTTTGAGAGACTTTAGAGACTGAGAGACTTTATGAAGTTCCGAAAGGGTTTCACTAGTGAATGTCTTAGTGACGATGAGCTACAATGTACTCACCCTTCATTTGACTAACTTCACTTCATCCACAGCTCTTCCGGGGGGCATCCCGAGGCGTTCCCGTTTTCTCGAAGTGGTGTGCAATTAAGCACACCACTTCTAGAAAAGGTGCTAGCTTAGCTTAGGCAGTGCTTAGCTTAGTTCTGCGGGTTTTGGTGAAATATTAATATCTGAATACTTAATGTTTCCTATAGGAACGGGGTATTCAGGGATTTGAGCTGCAGGATTCCACGAATTTGCTGTTATTGGGAGTATTCTCGATTTTGTCCTTTTGATAGCGTAATCGGATAATTGTGAAAATGTCTTTATGAGATTGAAGACAGCTTGAAGAGATGACATGGGTTTTTATAAATAAAGAAGAATGAAAGAATGTCATCCGCATACATTGATTTTGTGATCCGCCATTGGCGAGTAGATACCTTTAATACTAGCACTCTGACGTAGAGCAGTTGCTAATTGTTCGATGAATATTGCAAATAGCATTGGTGAAAGTGGGCACCATTGGTTCTTTCGTGGTGACTGTCGCTTTTGGCGAGTTGTATAAAGTCGCTGTCCAATGTATAAATGAGTCTCGAAAGCCAAAATTGCAAAGTACTGCAAATAACTGTATCGAAAGCTTTGTCTGCGTCAAGTGACATGATGATTGGTTTTATGGTTTTATGCTGCAACATGCTTATTAAATTTGATAGACCTCTGACATTATTGTTGGAACTTCAACTTTTCATGAAACCTGTCTGCTCATAGTGGATTATCGATGGGAGTACCTTTTCAAGTCTTGCTGCAAGGGCTTTTGAGATAATCTTGATATGTACGTTAATCAGTGATAAGGGCAGATAATTTGCCGGGAGAGTGGGTTTTTTGCCCGGTTTTAGTAGTAGTTTGATTGCAGCTGTGTTCATATGGTTACTAATTTGACTTCTCTTTTATCTCCTTTACTGTTCTGAAAAATAGAAGCGCTAGTATTGACCAAAAATGTTGAATGAATTCGACCAAAATTCTGTCCGGGCCAGGCGCTCTTCCTGACATATAAAGTCCTTCATACCCTTCTTGAGCATTTATCAAATAACAAGTGAATCATCTCAACACTTTAATTGATAAGCCCCTTAACTAACATTTAAAATAGTTTACCATTTGAACCGCTTTTATATGCACATCTTGGTGATGAAAAGCGTCACTCGTGTCAATCTCCACTTTATACTTGGCTGACACTGACAGCAGTGCTTACTCCTGCTGAAAAGAGCATCATTATACAGTATTATATTTTTGCATGGCATGAAGTTAAAACAATGTCAATATTCTTCTTTTTAGACTGTGTAGCCACCCAACCATGGCAAGGTATTGATGTAAAACACAATATTTGATGCTTTATATAATACTTCGATGGCTTGAGGTGGCACAGCGGGCTCGCAAACCCGCAAAAAATTTGCAGTATGAGTGGATGCTTCTGTGCCTTTCGATTGGCTGTAAACTGCAACGTTGGGACAATACGCGGCCAAAACCAGTGGCGGACCCACCGACCACTCATGGAAACAGTTGCCAAACCCCGCTTACTGCGCAACACTTCAATCGGGTTCAACCAAGTCACTTGGTGTCCGGTACCGTAACCTTCATGCTGATTACTTGCATTCACCCAACCAATACGGAGACTGTCTTCAAAATCGGAAGTTGTATGACGTCACATTAGCATCATACCGCTTACCTGAAATAAGATCTAATGCCCTGCGGTAGCTTCCCAAAGACGTATTAGCTGTCATTTGTCACCGATAAGCCGTATTTGTTGTTGCCGTATTTGTTGTTGCAGTTTGAAGACTCCAGTCATCCGTTATGGTGCCGATGGTGACCAATACCCGGATGTAGTCACATGAAAGGAAACATCTATAGTGCTGGCACACACTATGTATTCCTGCTTGAAACATTTTTGGGTTTAGTTCCCCTTTAAAGCACTTCATGATGCTGGAAGGTCTCGGACCAATGGTCTAAGCACATCAGCTGTATTGTTTTTCATTGGATTTGTCTGCCCCTTTGCGTTACAGTCACAAAAGAACTGTTTAGAAAATAGCATACAGTACTCACATTCAAAGATAGCAAACAGTGATTGCACTGGTCATTTGCAACATGCAACACTTGAACTTGCAAAAAGTGACATGAGCATCTATTCAAAACATCTGCAAAAAGTGAGACCAAATTTCAATTTGGAAGCTTTACTCCTGAACGTAAAAGTGCTTCTAAAAAGCTCATATTGGTACTTTCTTGTGGGTGAATCATCCAAGATCTCTAATTGGCTCGCTGATAAAACACGCACGCGTGGTGATTCATCCAGCGTGACACCGTCATTACGGCTCCGCTGGGTTCATTCGGGGGCTGAGTGTTTGGTCGTGGGCCCTCGGACGCCCCCAACCCTACCCCCACCCCCACTGCACTCATCCCACGTCTCGTCGGAGTAAAAGGCTGCTGCAGCATCAGCGGCAGCCTCCTCGCAGAGCTCCCCGTGCCGCCATGGGGCTGAGCCGGTGAGCCGAATCCAGCTCAGTAGCGTGACACTTGCGTTTTTCATACGTAGTGTTGTTTCCCTTGCAGAGATATAGAAAGTCGGTTGGCGGGGATTTGGTCGACATGCAAGAGGAGGAGAATAACTCTTAGCGTGTGGCCGGGCAGCAACATCTGCTCATTGCAATAAATGGTGAGAAGGTAAGCTTGCTGTTTTCAACCGGGCGTTGCGGCTTTCTGTCTCTTAAAACAATTTTGCGATTGCGCGATTGGCGCTCACCGGGCTGCATTGTTGGACCGCCCAGCCTCCTCGTGACGATTTTCTCATTCCGAATAGGTCACCGTACCTGAGTATGACCGTGCAAGATCCAGAAATGTGTCACGCCAAACAGCCTTGTTTGCATCATGCTGCTGAGTGAGGTTCAGACCAGGATGCCTGTGGAGTACAGATATGCTCCTCACTGCCTCAGCCCAGGCACTTGAGTGAGGCAAATGTCTGCACAGGAGACGTTTCCATGCATTGACGTCCTCTAGGCAAGTTTGGGAAAGGCACAATGATGCAACTCTCTGTGAGTGCTCTCAACTTGATACAGAATTGGAAAGAATCAATTGGTGAATTATCTTGCGTTTCTTCATCTCCATATATTGGGTCTTCAAAGTTTAATTGCTTGGGAGATTAGAAAAACACATGTGTTAAGTTTGCCTTGTTCTGCATGCCAGCTCTCGCCTCCTTTGCTGTTGTTGACGAGGCTGCATTGGGCTGATCGATAGGCTCTTTGGATCGAGGCCTGTGTTTCAGTTGTTGTCAAACAGCAACCCTGACAATTAAAAGCCCATTTGTTAGCGGAAACTTGATTAATAATTCATTGACTCGATGGGACCGCAAATCTGTGGATGGCACACAGGGGGATGTCAGCCTCCGAGACACATTGAGAGATTGGCAGTCTGACAGCTGAAGCTTTGCTCTGTCTGACAAATAACACCTTGTCTGGTCTCAGAATCTAGAAATGGGTAAAAAGATACACTATTCTTGCAATAAATAACTGGATAGGAACGTCTATTATTGCGCAAAAGGAGAACATGAGCCCCAATTTGTCCATGAATACCACATGATAGCAGTAAAGGAAGCTGAGCTTTCTGTGACGCAATCTATTACAATCAGTGTTACAAGGTCACTGATTGTAAGACACTGAACATTATCACATATCACATACGAATATGGAGTTAAAAGTAGAGGAGAGGCGTAGCTGCTACACCTGAAGTGCAAAACGTAGTTGTGATTGTGACTGTGTGAGAGTGACTAGTGGCATGCAAAGAGTCTACAGGAGCTTTCTCTCTGAAAAGGGATTTGCATCTATTAAGTAATGAGCACTTTGCTCAGCTCTTAAGTACAAATGTGTCCCAGGTCTTCTGCCCCATTTCAGTGGGAAGAACATAGTCTGCTCAATTAGATTTTAGACATTATAATTTCATGCAACAGTCGGTAATAGTTTCAGTGTGACATGTTTTATGTGAGTATTGGTGGGTGTGTATGTTTAAATTTAAATCTATATAGAGTAAAATTATGCATGCATTTGATAATACACTGACAAGAGTCTGGGCAGACCTACTGGTTGAAATTGTCTGGTATGTGTAATGACATTCTCCGCTGGGGAGACAAGACTTGATTTGCACACTGTTAGACATTTCATATACAGTACCGTACTGGCAACACTGTTGCCAGTAAGTTACTGTTAAAAAAAAAAAAGAAGAAAAAAGTGGGAGGTAAGTAGTTTGATTTGGATTCTGGAGTCATGCACCACTTGATGCATTGTACTCATACACCAACTGTGAATCTTTACTGGTTGATTAGCTTACCTGAATCAGGTGACACTGCAACGCAGCAATTGGCTCCTGTTTCTTGACCGCTACAATGAGCCCTCCTCCAATGGAAACATTCTGCTCATACCAAACCCACATGTATATAATAGACTCATACACAGCAATGCTTTTCTGCAACGGTGCCACATTGTTAGTGTTCAGTATTTCCACAGAATGACGTCACACACTAAAATCAGAGAGTTACTCTATATTTTTTAATTAAAGTCTTTATTCATTATAATGCTGATGAAGCACACAAGGATAATGGCAGTGATGTTATGAGATGTGCTAAGTCTTCGAAGCGTGTCGGGTAATGCAAGGGGTGTTTCCTCAAAACGCATATCGAGGCTTGCTTCATTTAGGGGAGGAGCCAGAAATGATGACGTCTAAAGGCTCGCTGCCCGGCTGTACCACGTGACCGATTCGGGAAGTACTTCAGATCTTGTCGCAAGGTTTGACAATAATATAAACCCTTCATGCGGGCTCCATGCAAAATGTGTTTTTTATATGCATAGATTTAAGGTCATCCCAGAGATTGGACAAATATTTTATAATTTGTATAGGCTTCTACTCGCTGCCCGGCTGTACCACATGACCGATCCGGGAAGTGCTTCAGGGTTTGGCGTGAGATTTGACAGCAATCTAAAGCCCTCATGCAGGCTCCATTCAAAATGTGTGTGTGTTTTATATAGAGTTGCGGTCAGGTCAGTTTGGCTAAAGACTGTGTACTTTGTATGGGCTCATAGAGTTTGGAGTGTTGGCAGCAGTTTGGACATAGCTTGGACAGTAATAGCAATTCCGTCACTCCTCGGAATCCTTGGAAAGAGGCTGCTGCCCGCTAACCCAGAACCCTGGTCTACTAGGCCACCGGTTGGTGCACTCGACTCTCAACATAGGGTATGGTGGTCGCCTGAGTTCGAACCCCAAGCAAGACCGCACCGCATAAGGAACTATCATTGAGGCTTATCAGTTACATTTGTTTATCAAAAACTGCAGTTTCCACCATTTCTTATTTTATTCATGGGGAAAGTATTTATTGTCTTCACAGAAAGTCAAGTAAAATAAAACCTCACTGGGAGAGGAGAAATTACTGTACCCCAATTGAAAAATCTTGCTCTTGTTCACTTAACACAAAAATGATGATAAACTGTTATTTCTAAATAACCACTTTGAAGTGTTACGATGCTTTATGAAGCTTCATCTCGTCATTACTAGTTACAATGCTTCATGAAGCTTAGCTGTCACTGTCACGCTATCGCATACACATTTCGAAAGTTCGGCTTCAAATGCATCGTTTCACAAAAAGATCTTTCTCTGTTTTGTTTTTTCTTGGAAACAGATATTTTCCAGAAACTTACCTATGTTCAACTGCTGTTTACCAAAGAACGGTAAAAGGTTCCATGTTTCTATAACTATAGAACACAATTTTCTGTAGGCCTTCAACAATCAGTCAAAATTGTCAAAAATGGCTGGCACCCGGCTCTCCCAATTTCTGAAAAATGGCCGGCATTAAATGAGTTAATGTGATTTGATCACACCAACATGGGAGATGGACTCTGAACTTTTCTTTTTTTATTTTACATCGTGAAAACTGCATTTCCTTGTAACTATGAATTTGTTAGATATCAGCGGAGGTCTCCAACTTTAGAAACATCCTTGTACAAAGGTCAGTGGAAAAAGCTGACAAGGAAACTGCAGTCTTTCAATGTGACTGGGAGGTTACTTGTCACAATGGCCATTTGTTTGTTTACAGAACAATAGTATTTTAGGAGCTTAAAAACACAAACATTGGAAACCAAAGTAGAAATTTTTGAAAAGAGTAGCGGTACTCTAAATTCTACAGCAGTGGCTCTCAAACTTTTGCACCAATACCACCTCAAAAAATACTCTCGCTAAGTACTGTAATGACCAACATAAAATTACAGTAGGGTAGGAGGCAGAGATTTTATTCCTTGAAAGTCTACTGACTATTATTGTTAGCCACTGTAGCATTATGCACAGTTTGAACATTAAACAAAGCGCTTAAATATAGGACAAAAACTGTACTGAAATGAGTCATCCATTCATTTTCTATAGCGCTTATCCTCACCAGGGTTGCGGGTGCGCTGGAGCCTATCGCAGCTGACTTTGGGCAAGCAGCGGGGTACACCGGAATGGTTGCCGGCCAATTGCAGTGCACAGACTATAGACAAAAAAACCATTCACACTCACATTGTTTCTTCAATTAACCTTTACGTATGTTTTTGGAATGTGGGAGAAAACCAAAGTACGTGGAGAAATTCAATTAAAATGTATTGGACATAAAAGATACATACAAACTGTACTTAAAATGTTCGAAAATAAATCATTAAAAAAGCTTAAATATGAATGTATTGTACAACCCCAATTCCAATAAAGTTGAGCCTTTGTGTTAAATATGAATAAAAACAGAACACAATGATTTGCAAATGTCAATGTTCGACCTATATTTAATTGAATACACTACAAAGACAAGATATTTAATGTTCAAACTGATAAAATTTATTGTTTTTAGCAAATAATCATTAACTTAGAATTTTATGGCTGGAACACGTTCCAAAAAAGCTGGGACAGGGTCATGCTTACCACTGTGTTGCATCACCTTTTCTTTTAACAACAGTCAATAAACGTTTGGGAACTGAGGACACTAATTTTTGAAAATTTGTTGGTGGAATTCTTTCCCATTCTTGCTCAATGTACAGCTTCAGATGTTCAACAGTCCGGGGTCTCCATATCTTACGCTTCATAATGCACCACACATTTTCAAAGGGAGACAGGTCTGGACTGCAGGCAGGCCAGTCTAGGACCCGCACTCTTTTACTACGAAGCCATGCTGTTGTAACACGTGCAGAATGTGTTTGGCATTGTCTTGCTGAAATGAGCAGGGGCGTCCATGAAAAAGATGTTGCTTGGATGGCAGCATATGTTTCTCCAAAACCTGTATGTACCTTTCAGCGTTGGTGCCTTCACAGATGTCTAAGTTACCCATATCATTGGCACTAACACAGCCACATACCATCACAGATGCTGGCTTTTGAACTTTGTGTCCATAACAGTCCGGATGGTTCTTTTCCTCTTTGGCCCGGAGGACACGACGTCCACAATTTCCAAAAACAATTTGAAATGTGGACTCGTCGGACCACAGGGCACTTTTCCACTTTGCATCAGTCCATCGGCCCCAGAGAAGCCAGCGGCGTTTCTGGGTGTTGTTGATAAATGACTTTTGCTTTGCATAGTAGAGTTTCAAGTTGCACTTACGGATGTAGCGCCGAACTGTATTTACTGACATTAGTTTTCTGAAGTGTTCCTGAGCCCATGTGGTGTTATCCTTTAGACATTGATGTCGATTTTTGATGCAGTGCCGTCTGAAGGATCGAAGGTCACGGGCATTCAATGTTGGTTTTCGGCCTTGCCGCTTACATGCAGTGATTTCGCCAGATTCTCTGAACCTTTTGATGATATTATGGACCGTAGATGATGAAATCCCTAAATTCCTTGTAATTGTACGTTGAGGAACATTGTCCTTAAACTGTTCGACTATTTTCTCACGCACTTGTTCACAAAGAGGTGAACCTCGCCCCATCTTTGCTTGTGAATGACTGAGCAATTCAGAAAAGCTCCTTTTATACCCAATCATGGCACCCAGCTGTTCTCAATTAGCCTGTTCACCTGTGGGGTGTTTGATGAGCATTCCTCAACTTTCTCAGTCTTTTTTTCCACCTGTCCCAGCTTTTTTGGAACGTGTTGCAGCCATAAAATTCTAAGTTAATGATTATTTGCTAAAAACAATAAAGTTTATCAGTTTGAACCTTAAATAGATTGCCTTTGTAGTGTATTCAATTAAATATAGGTTGAACATTGATATTTGCAAATCATTGTGTTCTGTTTTTATTTATGTTTAACACAACGTCCCAACTTCATTGGAATTGGGGTTGTACTTAAAAGTTTAATATAACTGAAATGTACCATACTACAACTGTACAGTACTGGATTAAAAAAACATTTTTAAGCCTATAATTTAACCCTATAATGCTATGCACAGTTTGAACATTTAATTAAGTGATTGCATGTACCCCACTTTTAGAATGACTGTGCTAGAGTATTGTCCAGGAGGATTTGGTGTGCATGAGTCCATCCATCCATTTTCTGAGCCGCTTCTCCTCACTAGGGTCGCGGGCGTGCTGGAGCCTATCCCAGCTATCATCGGGCAGGAGGCGGGGTACACCCTGAACTGGTTTCCAGCCAATCGCAGGGCACATACAAACAAACAACCATTCGCAGTCACAGTCACACCTACGGGCAATTTAGAGTCACCAATTAATGCATGTTTTTGGGATGTGTGAGGAAACCAGAGTGCCTTGAGAAAACCCACGCAGGCACAGGGAGAACTTGCAAACTCCACACAGGCGGGGCCAGGGATTGAACCGGGGTCCTCAGAACTCTGAGGCTGACGCTCTAACCAGTCGGCCACCATGCTGCCGTGTGCATGAGTGTTTTATTTATTTATTCATGTTTTTTTTTTTAAACAAATTTCCATCACCCAATACTGTCTATTGTATATTCCTGTTTTTGTCTTTTTTCAGATTTATGTGAATGGAGATAGTTTTGACAACATTGTAATTGTATTTTTACTAGGTGGTTGTTGTCGTGTAAATGGTTACTGACCAAGAAAGAAGTGCCCTCTCAACAAATAACGGAGAAGCTGCATTACCATGTAAGTACAGTTTCACCTCATCTATACCCCTCAGCCTGCACAGGGACATATAGCGCTGCAACCTATCCCAACTGACCTTGGGTGAAACATGTTAATCATGGGCAGGTCATCAGTCAAGTAAAGGGAAGACAAGTAAAAATAATAAAGCCAACATGTAGTCTATGGAAAGTGTCTTGATGATGAGAACACATCATTTCCACATAGGTAGAAACCAATTTACCAGGAAGTCGTAGACCTTAATGCTATGAAAGGACAGTATTGTCATTGATTGTAAAAACATCTACATGTACTGGAGCCCAAGTGTTTCTTATAGGAGCAAAATAGTTTTGCAATATTGTGTGTCTAAATAACTGTCTTAGAACATTAGAGGATTGTAAGGCCTTCTCATACAGTATGTGACTGCCCATGCTGGGGCACATTAACCGCATCATGAGATGCAGAAGTGCAAGAATGTCACGAAAGTTAACTGTCTTAATTGCATGGACTATGGGCTTGAAAACAACCCCCTTACATTATCTTGTCTTCTGTATTGACTGTGTTCGGTGAGTGTAAAGTCAGTTGACAGTACACAATACAGCATGTTCTATCCTTTCACTTGTGTTGTGTTGTACATTACTGAATGGTTTTGGGGTCTTCCTTTTATATTCTATATGGTGCAATGCAATGCAAAACTCACTGTGGCAGAGAGCAGTGTGCAATCACATGCAAGAGCCTCATTGTGATTTGCAGTTGAACATCTACACATCATCATGTGTTTGTTGCATGTGAGTCCTGACTTAGATATAAAATTGTCCAAATAGATTAGATGTATCATGTCAAGCTGTTGTTGCTCCAGTTTTACCATAGCAACAAGGCATCGGTGCAACTTGAGTTCAGCCTTGTGCGTAGACTTGTGTGTTCACTTCCTCCCTACCCCTGTTAGAAGTGTCTTACTGTTCCATCTGTTCAGCTATTGTCTTAACATTGGGCTCTCAAATTTGTAGTTGAGAGGCCTGAAATGGAGAGTCAAATGGTGTGGCTTGTGCCCCCCCAGCATTGTGTGAGTGTGTGTGTGTGTGTGCGTGTGTGTGTGTGTGTATATATGCAACCCCAATTCCAATGACATTGGGACGTTGTGTTCAACATAAATAAAAACAGAATACAATGATTTGCAAATCATGTTCAACCTATATTTTATTTAATACACTACAAATACAATATATTTAATGTTCAAACTGATAAACGTGATTGTTTTTAACAAATTTATGGCTGCAACACATTCCAAAAAAGCTGGGACAGGTAGCAAAAAAGACTGACAAAGTTGAGGAATGCTCATCAAACACCTGTTTGGAACATCCCACAGGTGAACAGCCTAATTGGGAACAGGTGGGTGCCATGTTTGGAACATCCCACAGGTGAACAGCCTAATTGGGAACAGGTGGGTGCCATGATTGTGGACAAAAGGAGGTTCCCTGAATTGGTCAGTCATTCACAAGCAAAGATGGGGCGAGGTTCACCTCTTTGTGAACAAGTGCGTGAGAAAAGAGTCGAACAGTTTAAGGACAATGTTCCTCAACGTACAATTCCAAGGAATTTAGGGATTTCATCATCTACGGTCCATAATGTTATCAAAAGGTTCAGAGAATCTGGAGAAATCACTGCATGTCAGCGGCAAGGCTGAAAACCAACATTAAATGCTCTTGACCTTCGATCCCTCAGGCGGCACTGCATCAAAAACTGACATCAATGTGTAAAGAATATCACCACATGGGCTCAGGAACACGTCAGAAAACCAATGTCAGTAAATACAGTTAGGCGCTACATCCGTAAGTGCAACTTGAAAATCTACTAAGCAAAGCAAAAGCCATTTATCAACAACACCCAGAAACGCCGCTGCCATCCAAGCAACGTGTTTCATGGACGCCCCTGCTTATTTCAGCAAGACAATGCCAAACCACATTCTGCACGTGTTACAACAGCGTGGCTTCGTAGTAAAAGAGTGCGGGTACTAGACCTGTCTCCCATTGAAAATGTGTGGCGCATTATGAAGCGTAAGATACGACAACAGAGACCCCGGACTGTTGAACAGCTGAAGCTGTACATCAAGCAAGAATGGGAAAGAATTCCACCTACAAAGCTTCAACAATTAGTGTCCTCAGTTCCCAAACATTTATTGAATGTCGTTAAAAGAAAAGGTGATGTAACACAGTGGTTTGAACATTCAATATCTTGTCTTTGTAGTGTATTCAATTAAATATAGGTTGAACATGATTTGGAAATCATTGTATTCTGTTTTTATTTATGTTTAACACAACATCCCAACTTCATTGGAATTGGGGTTGTAATATAATATAATATAATATAATATAATGCAGCTGTATTTGGGGGCACAAGCCGGTGCAAACTGTAGTCTGGCCCCTAGCCCAGATAAATACAGAGAGTTCGGTCAGAAAGGGCATCCAGTTTAAAACTTTGCCAAACTAATCTGAGCGTTCATCCAAAGAATTCCATACCGGATCGGCCATGTCCGAAACAATGTCCCCAGTGAGGATAAGTGGTAAAGAAAATGGATGGATGGATGGATGGATGTATAATGTAATTAATGGCTATGCCTCACAGGTGAAAGAGAAATTCTGGAAGGAGCTAGACAAAGTAGTTTTGAGCATCCCAGACAGAGAGAGAATTGTGATTGGTGCAGATTGTAATGGACATGTTGGTGAAGGAAACAGGGGTGATGAAGAAGTAATGGGTAAATTCGACATCCAGGAATGGAACTTGGAGGGACAGATGGTGGCAGACTTTGCAAAAAGGATGGAAATAGCTTTAGTGAACACTTTTTTCCAGAAGCGGCAGGAACATAGGGTGACCTACAAGAGTGGAGGTAGAATCACGCAGGTGGATTACATCTTGTGCAGACGATGTAATCTGAAGGAGGTTACTGACTGTAAGGTAGTAGTAGGTTCTAGCCAAAGAAACGATTTCCTCTTAATTCTTATCACAATTTGTGGTTGCCGATTCAATTCAAGGACGATACTGGATCATTTTGAACGATCCGATATGAAACGATTCAGGGTCTGGAAATCAATTCAGTAACTTTTTAGCCAAAAATTAACCCAGTGTGACTGTGGAACAAATACCAGAATCCTCGACAGTGCAGGTGCAATTTCCTGGATTCCCGTTGTTTATTGTAAGGGAATCAGGTAAAATTAATGAATTAAATATAAAGATTTTCTTGCTGTTGCAACTTATTGGTATTTATATTATTTCAGCTATGGTTGTATTGGTTCAGCTATTTTTTTCCTTGAAAAGCGATGTACAGTACATCTGCTTTAATTGGTGTTAGAATTATGAGTGTCCTTGGAAAAATGCCTCCACTGTTAGGCGTCCCTGGACCCAAAAGGTTTGAGAATCCCTGTTCTAAACAGTGAAATACTAATGGCTAGAAATTAAGCTTCATGAGGTTTCAACAAGGAAAAGCTTTTAGGAATAGTGTTACTACTACATAGAACTAGTAAACAAGTAACAAACCTGTCCAGTAGTTGACGTTTTCGCTCGTTCTCCTCTTTTGTCCCTCCTCATACGCTGCTGTTGTACTTTCAAAAGCTTGAAATATTTCTTCCACAGCCACACTTGATCGCGCATTCAGCAACACTCTCAGCATTTTTACTGTACACATTTCCACACGGTAATCACATTCACAACACTTTACACACACAGTTGGTCTCTGCTGAGTGATGTATTGATCAAAAACACATCTATGTAGGCTAGGCTAGGCAAGGCAAGGGAAAGTGTTAAAAACACACACGCACACACATACTGTGGTATCTTGGTCCACCCACTGGGGGCACTATGGAGAGGAATGTATAGATTTCAGGATACGAAGACCAAAAGAGACGAAAAAGAATTTAGCATTGTACATATACAACACATACATACCTCAGTATAAGGTCTCCCGTGTGTAAAGCCAATGCGTTATTTCCTAGTATTGATAAAATTAAAGTGTTGACAAGGAGTCAAAAAAAGGACCAAATGCATGATTAAGAGGTTTTGAAAAAAACAATATATTTATTAATTTATCACCAGGCGTCTTTTAAAGTTCAAGCAAAATTCACTGCAATGCAGGAATTACACTATACACAATAGCCAGAGTAACAAGAAGGAAAAAAAACAGCAAGCCTGGAAAAAACAAAACAAGAAAAGTACCAACTTAGAAACTCAGCGCGGCTGGTATCAGCTAAGGGCAAGAGTAGCAACAAAATTTTAAGCAAAAATTAGAGACAAAATCACACTCAGGAATCTCAATAAACTAAATAGCATGGACTCTTGGTAACATGAAAAGGGTCAGGCTTATTACAAATGTCGGTTCAGGACTAGGCCGGCTGCAACACAATCTGACAAAAGATAGGGGTAGACGCAGACTATTTATACACAGGGGAATGGGACAGAGGCGGAGACAATCACCATAACGAGGAGACACGAGGGCAGGATATAGAGCTTCTGCAACAAGAGGTAGCAATTACTACAAAATAAAAGCTGACATAACCACAAGACTAAACTCAGAACTTAACATAACATAACAGAGACACGACAGGGATTACCTTTTAAAACTATTTAAATTGATACATTTTCATCTGAAAGGCTAACTAGCCAAGCACAATTCGATCCAATTGGATTGCAGCAATATAAATCGATAGATCAATATAATGAATGAGTTGTTACACCCCAAATATTCATCAATTCCCGTACCACTTATCCTCACTGGAGTCGCTGGTGTGCCAGAGCCTACCAGGCCGGATTTGAACCCGAGTCCTCAGAACTGTGAGGCAGATGTGCTAACCAGTTGTGCGCCGGGGCCACCACCACTCTGTGTGTGTGTGTGTGTGTGTGTGTGTGTGTGTGTGTGTGTGTGTGTGTGTGTGTGTGTGTGTGTGTGTGTGTGTGTGTGTGTGTGTGTGTGTGTGTGTGTGTGTGTGTGTGTGTGTGTGTGTGTGTCACTATATACAGTATAGGTGATTAAAGATGACCAACACGTCATGCTTGACTAGTTGGGCTTGTATGACAACAACAACAATAAACCAAGGATGAACCAAATCATACAACGACACACTTATGCAACATTATGTAATGATTTTGACTTCTAAAATTAGTGCTTCAAATTAAGTTGCTGACTTGTAATAAAGACAATACGGTCTCTTTTGTTGACAAAGTGATCCCTGATCACTTTATTTAGTGGTCGATAATCATATTAAAAAGGCTAGGACACCAGCCATGTTGTGTTAGCACGAGTGTTGGTGCTAAATGATCTGTTTTGTGTTTTAATTATACAAAGTTAAACAGTAAAATAATCGAGGAATGTCTGATTAAAAACAGGCTGATGAAAAGCACTTTGTTGATTATATACCACCCCGTGTGATTGTCATTTTAAGCTACTCCTTGGGCTGCCTCACTGTACAGATCCTCTGGCACAAATTTGCATATTGAACCAAATGCTCCCCACCAGGGACAAATACATCAGTGTGCAGCAATTATGAATTTCTGTCCCTCAGTGAGTAATTATGTCTTGTGTGTCCATTGAGCTGGAGATCCTAGCAACAGATGTTTATTCATTTCATTGTCTCTGTGGCGGTCCAAATGCTAATAGTTTCCTCAGTTTATTTGTGCTACAGGAAAACAGAAATACATATCAACTGTAAATATAAAAATTGATTAATGGAAATGTAGCATATTTGCACTGCTTGCAGTTTTCAAACAAATAGCCCGAAAATGACTTTATTATGACTAAGAGGCAACGCAGGCTTGCCTAACATGACTGAATGACAATTGCTGTATAAAAGAAGATAAGCAGCTAAATAGTGCCAAAGAGGGATGGAGGGCAAAGCTCTGGGATATTTTGTTTTGTGACGATAAAGAGAATTTGTGTTACCCTTGCTTGTATTTCTAGGGTAGTACTTGGGGATTGACTGTAGGTGGTTGCGTATATAAAACATGTTTTTGGACGTGCAGAGATGGAGCTCACAGCGCTTTGTGCAGTAACAGCCACTGCCTGCAAATATGAAGTTGACTTAAATGATTTCCAATTTCCAACAGTAAGAAACAAGAACCACTGTATGGATGCTTCTGGGGCGGCACGGTGGACGACTGGTTAGAGCGTCTGCCTCACAGTTCTGAGGACTGGGGTTCAATCCCCGGCCCCGCCTGTGTGGAGTTTGCATGTTCTCCCCGTGCCTGTGTGGGTTTTCCCAGGGCACTCCGGTTTCCTCCCACATCCCAAAAACATGCATGCTAGGTTAATTAAAGACTCTAAATTGCCCGTAGGTGTGAATGTGAGTGCGGATGGTTGTTTGTTTGTATGTGCCCTGCGATTGGCTGGCAACCAGTTCAGGGTGTACCCCGCCACCTGCCCGATGATAGCTGGGATAGGCTCCAGCACGCCCGCGACCCTAGTGAGGAGAAGCGGCTCAGAAAATGGATGGATGGATGGGTGGTTGGATGGATGCTTCTGGAAGGTGTAAAACAGAGTTAGAAAGAAAGGCAAGATGGAACACTCTTGACAATTACTATTGGAAAGACATTGATGGTCAAGTTAGTGTGAATACTGTGGAGGAGATGGGAGGGGAATACATTTGGGGATGTCTGGTTTGTTTTTCAGTGATTCTCTTTCTGATCATGGGATGTTTGCTAGCCGGTTTGTGATCGTCTCACAATATTAATGTGATATTTGGCTGCAGAAGTCATCATGGTTGGACATGAGCCTTGATGGTCAATCAGAGAACGGATCTGAGCCTGCTGAAGACTAACACCACAGGACATCACCTTCTGCCACCATTACATTCCCTCACACCAAGACTTGACCTCAGGTGCGCCTGTGTCACAGAGACATATGGACACCACCTTTCATGTCATCGGCCATATGTTGCCATTCTGGGTGTCATTAACCTGACCTGTTGACATGGATGGCTCCTCCACTTCTCATGCACATTGAAGATGATATGAGACTACAACAAAAGTCAAAATAGATGATTAACTCAACATGACCATAGTGGATGTAGATGCTGACATTTGATCAATGCTGCCTTCTTAAGCAATAATTAAGCCTGCTTACATATTAAGCTGAGTTTGCTTGAAATTCATCAAGTGATGTAATGTCCATATTTTCTCACTTATGACTACATCCATTCTCAATCCCGCTTATCCTGGGTAGAGTTGCGGGGTCTGTTGACTTAAGGGAAAAGGTGAACGACACCCTGAACTGGTCAAAAGTCGGTCGCGGGCCGCACACAGACATGGGCAACCATTTGCACACACAATCTCCCCGCCACTGAGGGAGAACTGAACCCAGGCTCCCTGCACCAAAGTCAGACGAGTGTACCTCTACACCATCAGTGACCCACTTATGACTCATTTGGTGAAGATAAATAATGTTATGTAGCTACTCAAGTTAATAGCACAAAATTCTGTTTTTAAAGTGAACACGTAAAAATGTGTTTCACTGGAACAAGGTGACACACTGTATGGATTCCCACATCTGCTATGTTTCTCACACCTTTTAATTGGCTTTTTCATTTTTAATCCACAAAGATTTCACACTCTCGATTTGCTGTCAGGTTTACCTGTCTCCCATTGATTATATCTCTACACCAGTTTTTTAAATACTATTTGAAGTTAACTGTGACAAAATGTTGTTATTTTCAGTGTGGCCCACTTTATAAATGGAACCCCATAGTAAATTTTGTCTCGTGAGGTTAAAATGTGAACAGCATGGTTAAGAGGACTCTTTAAATATACATTCAATATACATCATACATTTGTTGTGAATTTTGCCATTCAGCTCTTTGTTAGGGGGTGAAAAGTTATGGAAAAAGTACTGAAAAATTAAATAGTTGGAGGTGCTTTCAAATGTTTAGAGCAGGTCTACTTAAGTATAATGCATTTCAAATTCACTTTAAATGCATCTGAAATTACACCCGAAACCCAAGTATGCCTAGCTTTTTGTGAGTAGTGCCAGCCACATATTGGCATATATACACAGTTGTCAACCAAGAGCTATCATTCACAAGTGAAAGTCAAATTAATGCTAAACTCTCTTCAACTCACATTATTTTTCACATTAATTGACTTTGACTCATGCATACTGCGGATGCAAACATTTGGCTGGAAGTTCTCAGGGAGAAATACTGTAGCTCTTTGTGAAATGCAGATTAAACTAAGCTTTCATTTGGGGACGGGAAGGGGAAAAGAATCACACCAAGACTTGAGTTTGACTTAATCCTGCATGTGTAAATTGTCTTGCATTATAACAAAAGGCACGTTAGTTTGAGATAACAGAAACAATTGCAGGGATATCTATTTCAGTGTGTCAAACTATTAACAATACATTCTCCTGGAACGAAATGTTGTACTTTATGGTGTGAGGGGTTCATTAGTTAATGTACTGACATTTTATTATTGTAAACTGTGTGACTGTGGAACGTTTAAAATATCAGAAAGAAGGAAGCATTCTGTGTTTTTATCAGGAATGGTTTATCTGCAGTTGAAGCGGTTGTCATGGTGACGCTTACCCACAGTTTCTGCTGATTGAAATGAGGATGTGGCTGTGAGACGCCTCTCAATGTTGGGTTAATTGCCCCAGGACAATAATAATAACTAGCATCCCTGTGTGTTTTTTAATTTGTGAGATAGGGGAGATTCATCTTAACTCAGTGATGTACAATAGGACTACATGTTGTGTCAGGTTGCGAAATAAATACACTGTAAAACTGTAAACTGTAATAGCACAGTAAAAATGTAAATACAGTGGAGCCTTGAGTTACTTTTTTGAATTGAATTTGTTCTGTGACACCGTTCTCAAACTGAAGTGTTCGCAAACCGAGATAATGTTTCTCATTGAAATGAATGGAAATGCAATTAATCCACTCCAGCCACAGCACGATGTAATATTTGCCTTATATTGATCGTTGTGTGGTTTAAAATAAATACTGTGCAATATAGAAATAGTTGAAAACCCAATTTCTGATGATGAAAAAACAATGGCTTCGCTAGCAAATCTCTGTGGAGTGTCTTAGCCTCTTTGGCTACAGTAATGTTTACGTTCACTATGGTTACTGCTAGGTCTAAATGCCTGATACCTCCCACAATGAAGGGACGATTTTGCATTCCATTGTGGGATGTGGTGACCATTTTAGGCAAAAGAAAAACAACGATACTTGAAACACAGAGCCAATGATGTTTATGTGTCGCGAGAAAAAAACAATGTCCTGAGCCTTTCGTGGCCATGACAAGCCTGTTGGTAAACCGAAAATAGCATGTAACCCGAGGTAATTTTTCTTTTAAAAAAATTGTTCCTGAACTGAATTGTTCGTAAACCGGGTCGTTCATAAACCGAGGTTCCACGCTACATTTCCTCCACCCCCATTGATGGGTGTTAATCCATTAATTTACAGTCGCATCATGGTACAAACTACGTTTTTAGGGTATTTCAGTGCGAATGAACAATGTAGCTTTTATACGACCCTAGTGAGGATAAGCGGTACGGAAAATGGATGAATGGATGGATAAAACATTTTTGAAAAGTCACAATTCTGCAACAATTATGATAGTTCAATAACGTATTTACTGTACGTATTTACAATCTTTTTTTCTGGATCCGTTTCATAGTCTTTAAAATCGAACAGACTAAATTTGTCTCTGAATAATCTCTTACAAACAGGCTATAATATCTTCCATGTATCCATTTTTTTATACTGCTTGGGTGTGCTGGAGCCTCTGCTATCTGACTTTGGGTGAGAGGTGGGGTTAACCCTGAACTGAATGCCACTCGGTTGCATAGCACTTACAGTTTAGACAAACAACCATTTTCACTAACATTCATATGGAGGTTTTAGTGTTCAATTACCCTAAAATGAAGTATTTTGGAATGTGGGAGGAAGCTCGAACCCCGATTCTCAGAACTGTGATGCAAACGGGCTAGACAAGATCTTTAAAATAGTAGTTTTTGTTTGATCAAGAATATGCTACTGTATTCTTCATTTGAGGTCAGTGTTTCTGTTTGGCTAGTATTCACATAAAATGGACCTAACAGCTGTAATTTCTTAACTCATTCTGTTTGCCTTAAGGGAGTGTTTCAGTTTAACAGTGCAATCATTCTTTGGAAAGCCCTGTTTTTTTTTTTTTTTTTTTAAATCTTACAAATGAAGTATCTGGAGCTGTTTTATCTTAGTGATGAGAATTTCAATAGTGTTGCATGACAATGAGGTCACACTTTTAAAGTGAACAATTGCATTAGCAGTTATGACGACTGCCTTTATTTCTATCCATCCTTCTTCCGGCTTTATTATTTACAACCCCAATTCCAATGAAGTTGGGACGTTGTGTTAAACATAAATAAAAACAGAATCCAATGATTTGCAAATCATGTTCGACCTATATTTAATTGAAAACACGACAAAGATACGATAGTTAATGTTTAAACTGATGCACTTGATTGTTTTTAGCAAATAATCATTAACTTAAAATTTTATGGCTGCAACTCATTCCAAAGAAACTGGGACAGGGTCATGTTTACCACTGTGTTCCATCACCTTTTCTTTTCACAACATTCAATAAACGTTTGGGAACTGAGGACACTAATTGTTGAATCTTTGTAGGTAGAATTCTTTCCCATTCTTGCTTGATGTACAGCTTAATTTACGCTTCATAATGCTCACACATTTTCAATGGGAGACAGGTCTGGACTGCAGGCAGGCCAGTCTAGTACCTGCACTCTTTTACTACGAAGCCACGCTGTTGTAACACATGCAGAATGTGGTTTGGCATGGTCTTGCTGAAATAAGCAGGGGCGTCCATGAAAAAGATGTTGCTTGGATGGCAGCATTTGTTTCTCTAAAACCTGTATGTACCTTTCAGCATTAATGGTGCCTTCACAGATGTGTAAGTTACCCATGCCATTGGCACTAAAACAGCCCCACACAATCACAACATTCCAGATGGTTCTTTTCCTCTTTTTCCTGGAGGACACGACATCCACAATTTTCAAAAACAATTTGAAATGTGGACTCGTTGGACCACAGAACACTTTTCCACTTTGCATCAGTCCATCTTAGATGAGCTCGGGCCCAGAGAAGCCGGCGGCGTTTCTGGGTGTTGTTGATAAATCGCTTTTGCTTTGCATAGTAGAGTTTCAATTTGCACTTACAAATGTAGCGCCAAACTGTATTTACTGACATTGGTTTTCTGAAGTGTTCCTGAGCCCATGTGGTGATATCCTTTACACATTGATGTCGGTTTTTGATGCAGTGCCGCCTGAGGGATCGAAGGTCATGGGGATTCAATGTTGGTTTTCGGCCTTGCCGCTTACATGCAGTGATTTCTCCAGATTCTCTGAACCTTTTAATTATATTATGGACCGTAGATGATGAAATCCCTAAATTCCTTGCAATTGTACATTGAGGAACATTGTCCTTAAACTGTTTGACTCTTTTCTCACGCACTTGTTTGCAAAGAGGTGAACCTTGTCCCATCTTTGCTTGTGAATGACTGAGCCATTCAGGGAAGGCCCTTTTATACCCAATCATGGCACCCACCTGTTCCCAATTAGCCTGTTCACCTGTGGGATGTTCCAAACAGGTGTTTGATGAGCATTCCTCAACTTTGTCAATCTTTTTTTCCACCTGTCCCAGCTTTTTTGGAATGTGTTGCAGCCATAAAATTAAAGGTTAATGATTATTTGCTAAAAACAATAAAGTTTATCAGTTTGAACATGAAATGTCTTGTCTTTGTAGTGTATTCAATTAAATATAGGTTGAACATGACTTGCAAATCATTGTATTCTGTTTTTATTTATATTTAACACAACTTCCCAACTTAATTGGAATTGGGGTTGTAGAATTAAGCTAAGAAGCACTCAGAATAGCATGAATAATTTTGGACAGTTACTTTGATTCCTGTCAAATTCTCAGTTTACTATAATGGCTGCTGCCTTTCATGCAGATTTCGTGGGTTCGGTTCCCAAGCAGTCCCTCAATACCCAGCCAAAGCCAGTTATGGGTGAGTTATGTCATGAAGTGTACCCACTGTAAAAACTGTGCCAAATAAATCATCACTGTGGTGCTTTCAGAGTAGCACCTTATAGGCTCACTGCATGGTCCAAGTGAGACAATTCAGAATTTTTGCTCCCAAGTGGCACAATTGGGATATGCGCCATGGCAACATAAGGAGAGAAAAAAACAAAAAAACAAATGGAACCGGATAGCTTAAGTTTGGAATCAGGCCTCTTATGAATGTGGATAAAATTCGGTGCATATTGGATATGTGTCGATGTGAGTGTAGTATAAACAGAACAGATTGGATCTTTTCCATCAATACAAGCCTTATGTCATTGAAATATGCTGATTGGTGATGCATAAACATCAGTGGCTAGCTGCATATTTGGCACCTGGGCCTTCTGTGGGGACTTAACTGAGTTCATCCACCTCTTATTACCACCACGATCACATCACTATTATAGAAACCATCAATACTGGTGTGTCAGAAAAGTTCCAGGTCTGAAGGCACAAAAGATATACAGTATTTCAAATGCATACTACAAACTACAAGTTTTCCCCGTGGAAGTAACCCTCTGTAGTCTAAGAAAATTTGCTAGCCTTCTCTGCCACGCCTTTATGCACTCCATTTCTTACAGGATCCGCCACAGCTTCATCGTCACAGCCATCTTGATGTCGTTCGGTCTCCAAAACAGATTCCCTTATGACTTCCTTGAGCTTGGGAAAGAGGAGAAAATCCCACAAAGTCAGGTTAAGTGAGTAAAGATGTTGCTCCAGCATGGCAATGTTCTTCTTGGCCAGGAACTGTCAGATGCTCAAGGCATTGGGAGCAGGCGCGTTGCGATGGTGAAGCAGCCACAAATTATCCTGCCACAACTCTGTGCTGCAGGTTCCTCTTTGTAGCCGTGCTGCTGGTTGATTGTCTGGCCCACATTGATCAGGAAAACTCATAGTTTTTATCTTTTGTGAAACAAGTCCTAGAAATCTATGAGGGTACAGTGCTATAACATATATAATCATGCCACTAAGTACTGCAATCAGTAGTATGCACTAATAGTCAGTCGTGCAGTGTGATTTCCAAGGACTGCAAAATAACTGACTCCTTCCATTGATATGCCCCTAAAATTCAAGGACTTCCCCCTTACATCACATTGTTCCGTCTCTCTGGGGAGTGTTACTGAGCAACCAGGTCACACTGACCTGTTGGTTGTGTACTATATCTATGTTGAGAATTCAGGGAGGGAATTAATCTCTTAGCCATCAGCTACACCTCACTGACCTCATATGTCCTTGTTTCTATTCCTTCTGAAAGCACACCTGTACACACAACTGCTGCATAATTCACAACAGGAGTGGGACAGCTGTTGTGCAAGAGTGGCAGCTCATGTGTTACTACTGTTCATCTCAGGAGACTTGAGGGGAAAATGCTGGATGACTTGCAGACAGCGGCATGGTGGACGACTGGTTAGAGCGTCTTCCTCACAGTTCTGAGTTCAAATCCCGGCCCCGCCTTTGTGGACTTTCCATGTTCTCCCCGTGCCTGTGTGGGTTTTCTCCGGGCACTCCGGTTTCCTCCCACATCACAAAAACATGCATGGTAGGTTAATTGAAGACTCTGAATTGCCCGTAGGTGTGAATGTGAATGGTTGTTCGTTTATATGTGCCCTGTGATTGGCTGGCAACCAGTTCAGGGTGTACCCCGCCTCCTGCCTGATGATAGCTTGGATAGGCTCCAGCACTCCCGCGACCCTTGTGAGGAGAAGCGGCTCAGAAAATGGATGGATGGATGAATAACATACTAAGACACGAGCTGCAATGCTGCTGGCACGCTGTATGGCCGTATGTACTTCCTTTGTTTTACAGCCACTGCCATTTTGACTTACTGCGCATGCGGATATGCGCAGTTGTACAGTAGCTATTGTAGTCACGCAGCTGATCATAGAACACGGATGCACGTAGCCGTCTCCCCAGAGACAATAATCTCTGCGGAATAAGGCGTCCGATGGACATGCCCGAGGAGCTGGATGGACTTTCATGACTGCGACCTTGGCAGAATGAATGGGTGAAAATTGTCCAAGAGTAATTCATCACATCATGGCAGACGATTGCTAGCAGCTAGCAATCAGTTATTCTATGAAAATGCGATGCTATGACTTACTTTTTCTCCCTTAATTTCTGAAGTGACATTAAACAGGGCGGCACGGTGGCCGACTGGTTAGAGCGTCTACCTCACAGTTCTGAGGTCCGGGGTTCAATCCTGGGCCCCGCTTGTGTGGAGTTTGCATGTACTCCCCGTGCCTGCGTGGGTTTTCTCCGGGCACTCCGGTTTCCTCCCACATCCCAAAAACATGAATGGTAGGTTAATTGAAGACTCTAAATTGCCCATAGGTGTGAATGTGAGTGTGAATGGTTGTTTGTTTGTATGTCCCCTGCGATTGGCTGGCAACCAGTTCAGGGTGTACCCCGCCACCTGCCCGATGATAGCTGGGATAGGCTCCAGCACGCCCGCGACCCTAGTGAGGAGAAGCGGCTCAGAAAATGGGTGGATAGTTTAATACAGTGACAACATTTTTGTACTTTCCACCACTGTCAGTTTCAAAGAACTTACAAGAGGAAATGTGCTTTTTAAATTTTTTGAAGGAGCATCTGTGAATTAATAGTCTCTCTGCTAGTTGTGAAAGTGTGTGTGTGATCCCCCTCCATGCACTGAGCCACTCTCATTAGTATGGGTGTCAGCCTCTCTCCTTCAGCTCAACCTGCCATGCCACTACTGTAGTAGAGCTGCTTGCCTAACTGCCGCATTGTCCCTGGATGGCTGATGAGAGGCAGCCGCTGCTGTTTCCTTCCAAGGATGAGTGAAATGTCCTCATTAGACTGAAGGAGATGTTTGAATGAAGGATGACACGATTCATATGTATACAGTATATACAGTGAACACCCGCTATACCACGGTTGATATTTTGCGCCTCTGGTATTTTGCAGATCTTTACGTAATAGTTTTTATTGCTTTTTACAGGAATAGGCAAGTCCGAATTTAGATTTTCGCACCTTGCCACATACCAGGAAGCACTGCGCTCTCCTTGATGTAGATGCAGCGTAGGTAAACGAAAGAGAAGCAGAGAAGGTCTCCTACTAAGAAATACAGTAATATATACAGTATTGTAATATATAACTGTATTGTAATATATACAACTGTATTATAATATATACAATACAGTTGGGAAAAAAAGACATGCTTTTTTTTCTCAGTCTGACACAAAATCAGAGTAAACCTTTCCTGATTTAGGTCAATAAGGAGGCTTACGGCCATACTACCCTGAGAATCCCCGATCTCGTCCGATCTTGGAAGCTCAGCAGGGGCGGCCCTGGTTAGTACTTGGATGGGAGACCGCCTGGGAATACCAGGTGCTGTAAATTTAGGCCGGCATAGTAGGCGACTGGTTAGCACATCTGCCTCACAGTTCTGGGGAACGGGGTTCAAATCCTGGCCCCGGCTGTGTGGAGTTTGGATGTTCTACCCATGCTTGGGTGGGGTTTCCTCCCACATCCCAAAAACATGCGTGGTAGGTTGATTGAAGACTCTAAATTGCACATTGGTGTGAATGTGTGCGCGAATGGTTGTTTGTTTCTATGTGCCCTGCGATTGGTTGGCGACCGGTTCAGGGTGTGGTGTACCTCGCCTCCCACCCGAAGATAGCTGGGATAGGCTCCGGCAGCCCGCGACCCGAGTGAGGATAACCGGTAATGAAAATGGATGGATGGAGGTCAATAAGGATTACCAAAATTATTTCTATTTGCCAAATGCCAGGGATTTTTTTTGGACAATTTTTCATAACTTTCTTCAAAGCCAGAACTTTACATACATTTCATCAGTATTTGGTACCATTGAGTTTAAACTGTATGACTTTTGGATATCCTTCCAGAGGCTTCTCATAATAGTTGGCAGGAGTTTCGGCCCATTCTTCCTGACAGAACTGGTGTAACTGAGCCAAGTTTGTAGGCCGCCTTGCTCGCACATGCCTTTCAGGTCTACCCATAAATTTTAAACAGCATTGAGATCAGAGCTTCGTGATGTCAAAGTGACATCAACTTTGTTATCCTTAAGCCACTTTGTAACCCCCAAGCTTTAACTTCCTGGCTTATGTCTTCAGCTGTTGCGTCAGTATTTCCACCTAATATTCTTTCCTCATAATGCCATCTATTGTTTGAAGTGCCCCCTGTAGAAAAACAACCCCAGAACATGATGCGCCACCCGTGTACTTCAACGTAGGGTTGGTGATTGGCTTTTGTGATGGCTTTTTCCTCCAAACATAACGATGCTCATTATGGCCAAACAGTTTGATTTTAGTTTTGTCAGACCGTTGGACATATCCCCCAAAATTAAGATATTTTTCTCTGAGTGCATTTGCAAATTTAAAGGTCTCATATTTTGGCTATTTAGACCTCCAAAGAGTGACTCGCTAACATGGACCGTAAACACCTTGGTTTTGTCATACAAGTGTCCGGAAAAGACCCCTCTGACAGCTACTTCTGTTTGACCCAGTTTTGTATCCGCTTTGTCCATATTTGGCTAAGACCGCCCAATTTCCTCTGATTGGTTGCCTCTGTGTAGAACACCCACTTGTGAGAGCACGTGTTTGTTGTGTTGACAGCGCTGACTCGGGAGCGGAGAGGTAGGCAGAGAGCTTCGCTAGTGACGTAGATAAGCTTGACAAATTCAGAAGACCTGATTTCAGGCCTTTCAACAGAAAAACGTCTGGAACTCAGCAATGCGTGGACGACTAATTAATTAATTCATATTTCACATTGACTGAGGCACCATAGAAACAATATTACATCCCAAATAGTATAAATGGTTGGTTTGGTAAAATATGGCACCTTTAATGTCTTTTTTAGTAATTTGGGAGTAATGGCTTCTTCCTTGGAAAGTGGCTTTTCAGCCCATGTCAGTACAGAACTTGTTTCACTGTGGATAATGTCACACATTTACTAGCTTAAGACAGCATCTTCACCAAGTCTTTTGCTTTTATTCCTGGGTTGATATGCACATTTTGGACCAAAGCACATTCATCTCTGGGACACAGAACACGTCTCCTTCCTGAGCAGTATGATGACGAGACATTCCCATGGCGTGCGTATAATTGTTTAAACCGATGAACGTAGCACCTTCAGGCATCTGAAAATTTCACGCAAGGATGAACCAGACTTGTGCAAGTCCACAATTCTCCTCCTGATATCTTGGCTGATTTCTTTTGACTTTCCCATGATGTGACACAAAGTAGTAGTGTGTTTCAGGTGTGCCGTCAAATACCTCCACATTTTATGTCTCCAATTTCCTCAAATATTGTCAATAAACCTATCAGAAGCCAAACCAAAACCAAAGACACGACATCATCTTTTAGGTTATTCCAAATTGTTGAAAAGCATAGTATGTAAACTTCTGACTTTGAGGAAAGTAATGAAAAATTGCCTAAAAACACTGCTCTCATTATTCTGGAAATACATAATAATAATAATAATAATAATAATCCATCCATCCATCCTCTTCCGCTTATCGGGTCGGGTCGTCGGGGCAGTAGCTTTAGCAGGGAAGCCCAGACTTCCCGAGGCGATCCCCGGTCAGCCGTGAGACATAATCACTCCAGAGTGACCTGGCATCCCCGGGGGTCTCCTCCCGGTGGGACATGGCCCTTTCTGTTCGGCTACCTTTAGTGTTTCAAACTATATGTTAGCATTAATATGTCAATTTTATAACTGGGACTAACAAGTAAACAGCCTGAAGCAAGCTCACTGCCTCTTATTTGGACAACTATGCAAGTGAGAGAACTAAGGAATACTTTAAAAAGGGCTTTTTAATAGGTTAAAGTGAGTTTCAATAAATGTAAGACTGTTTAAAGCATGAGGGAGGGATAAAACCTTTTTAAAAAAAAAATTAAATTGCGATTGGCTGGAAACCAGTTCAGGGTGTACCGCGCCTCCTGATAGCTGGGATAGGCTCCAGCACGCCCGCGACCCTAGTGAGGAGAAGCGGCTAGGAAAATGGGTGGATGGATGGATGGCTAGTCTTTGTAATGCTTTTACTGTACATATTTGACTTTCATTTATGTCAATCAGTTTTTCTATAGCACACTAATTTATATTTTCACTGCTGTTTTGTTCTTTTCTGTAAGATTATGAATTGCTTACCATTGTGTTATCATTTCTGCCACTAACTGAAGTTGACAGTC
Source organism: Phycodurus eques (assembly GCF_024500275.1). NCBI lineage: Eukaryota > Metazoa > Chordata > Actinopteri > Syngnathiformes > Syngnathidae > Phycodurus > Phycodurus eques. Next base: position 35,004,298 of record NC_084525.1, read on the forward strand.
AGGTCTGCCTTTTAGACCGCCTGGTGATTACATTCATGTAATAATTTCTAATTGCTCAGATATGATACAGCATAGCGTGCTGAAATGTTGTTAAGGACTAAGGATGGATGGATGGATATTTCAGCCCCTGAATGTATACTGAACAGTAATCCTTAACCTCACTACATGTCTGCTACAGTGACGAAAATATTATTGTTATAAGAGGAGGTTGAACCAATCATTTATTTTCTGAAGAATAAACTCAGACAAATCTGACACTAAATTAAATTGCTGCACATGTGAATAATAATGCCTAATCTCGTTGAGTGTATCGGGTTATTTACTCAAAATAAAAAGTGTCAGTTTGATCACTGCTATCTTCATAGTGCAGCCAAAGGTGGCAACTTTAACTGAATTATACTTTTTGCTTGATGTTCGAAGCACGTGAGAAAACACGGGGAAAGGGGGTAATAATATGAGCATGAAGAGATTCCTTTTCTGCGCATTCAAGGACATCAGCCTTTGTCCCTCCCTTGGGCCCTAGGATAAACCCTGCACAATATGCTGCCATGTCATCACTCTTGGCTTTCATTCATTCAGTCATCAGCTACATGACAGGAAGATGAAACCTAACAGCCTTTGCAAAGTCACCTGATTACGCAATGTTCCCTTTTTAGCTTTCACAGCATCAGCTCCCCGAGTCACGCTTTTCTTGCTTCCGAAGGCTACGCAGCACAAAGCGGGTTTGGGGGTGTGAAACTACCGGAGGAATTGATGTAATAAACACGTCCACGAAGCTTGGCTTTGCTGTGCTGTGATTGCTGGGACCCCGCTGCGCAGTTTGCCCTCTTCTGCTAAATCTAACTTCAAGACACCACTTCATTGTGGTTTCGCAGCCTCCCTCCCCCGCCTCCCACCTGCTCCATGTTACACTCGCAGTAGGGCTGGGAATTTTTCCCAGCATGACTCAGAGACACTGACACGCAGCTATTTTGTTCCTCATGTGCTCACTGTGAGACATATTGACATATTATCGAAGTGCTCCTGGTAATGCATTTGGTGCTCTCTGGATAAGAGGCTCATACATCAAGCTGCGACAGGTGAATCAAGCAGCAACATCACCTCATCACTTATATTCTCTCATTCATCCCTTACAATAATTTTTGTCAATGTTATGTCCATGTAGTTTTTACTGACTAGCTGTTATTTGTTACAATGTGCCGGCAGTTTGTTATTTTTAGTCCTCCATCCATCTATTCTCTCACATTCTACTTTCTCTCTCTATCGTTTCTCCTTGTCTGTCCCCTCTTATCAACCTCTGTTCCTTTAATATAAATTCTTCTTGCCATAGTGTCACACATAATAAAAAAAGACTGAATTTATAGGTACTGAATTGATAGGGCGGCACCACCGTGCCTGACTGGTGAGCACGTCTGCCTCACAGTTCTGAGGATCTGGGTTCGAATCCGGCCTCGCCTGTGTGGAGTTAGCATGTTCTCCCTGTACCTGAATCGGTTTTCTCCCGGTACTCCGGTTTCCTCTCACATCCCAAAAACATGCATGGTAGGTTAATTGAAGATTCTAAATTGCCCGTTGGTGTGAATTGTTTCTTTATATTATATTAGCAGAGGGATGCCAACAATTTTGTCCACATGTCGGTCCGTGAATATCAATCATCTTAATAATGCTAAGTGCATAAAGTTATTGAATTCATTATTTATTTGTAATAATAATAATAATCCATCCATCTTCTTTACCGCTTATCCTCACTAGGTTCGCGGGCGAGCTGGAGCCTATCCCAGCTATCTTCGGGCAGGAGGCAAGGTACACCCTGAACCGGTCGCCAGCCAATCGCAGGGCATAATAATAATTACTAATTAATTAATAAATTAATTAATCAGTGAATCTGCCAGGGCCCATGCTTTAAATAACTGATTGATACAATTTTATATTTACTGTTTGACCACAGTCACAGCCAGTTTTTCACACACTTCGCTTGAAAGTGAAACATGCACACGACCAGACTAACAAACATACGGGTCTATGTACCATCATAGCATAAAGTTACTGAATGGTTAATATCACAACATACAAAAGAATAGTGTTTTCTTCTCTTTGTAGACGGTTACGGTTAGGGGTTAAAGCCAACAGGAGCCCACTCCATCACTGGTTAAAAACATCTTAATAGGGATGCTTTAAATATGTAAATAACGTTATGCAGTTAATAATTGTTTTGATTGTATAAAACTCCTTTCTCCTTCTGCTTTATTTTATATTATGGACTTAAAATCTCATCTCTAAATTGATGAAAAGGTAACACTCAGATTATAATGTCCAATGATAATAACCTTTCAGAATGCTTGTGCACAACAGTTAGCCCTCAAGGCCTGTGTGTTTGTGCATTCGAGAAGACATGCCTATCACTTTAAACATCAGACTCGTGATGACCTTGTGTGGATTGATCCCAAGATTGATGTGAGCGTTATACTGTCCAGGCAGTAATGTTATGAACCCCTCTGTCTTTTGTCTGTTAGAATATATTGATCGATCTCCAATATACATTTCTAAAGGAAATTTGAGATCACCTTGAGATCTTTTTTGGCATCTGTTACTGTGGTTCTTATTGTCGTAAGAGAGGTCAGGTACTACTTTTAGTTCAATATAATGTTAGGAACCGTGTCTTGGATGTTGTTCTTATCAAAGTTCACTTTGATCTGTGATCTGATAGTAGTTTTTTACGTAACCTAAGTTAAATTGTAAGGGCATTCATTCTGTGTGAGATGGGTGAACCAAATTGTACAAGGAGTTACACAACATGTGATCTTGTATCTAGTTGACATTCTTAGAAATTATTATTATTATATTTCTTTTTGCTAAGTAGAGACAGCTAGCTACTTTGTTCATAGTACGCAACAGACAAGCAGAAATGTAACATTTGGACTTTTATAAAGAGTTACATGTTAATGCTAAGCTATGCTAATCAACTTGGTCCAAATGAAAATTATGATAAATTAGACAGTCAGACAAAAGAGACAAAACAGACTAAAATACGTAATTATTAATAGGAGGAAAGTACAGCACAATGAGCACACCCGCCTCACAGTTCAACTCTGGCCTTCCTGTGTAGAGTTTGCATGTTCTCACTATGGTTGTGTGGGTTTTTTACAAGTACTCCAGTTTCCTCTCAGTTCCAAAAACAAGTATGTTCGGTTAAATCCATCTATCCATTTTCCATACCTCTTATCCTCACCAGTGTTAGGCTTGCTGGAGCCTATCCCAGCTAACTTCGTGCGAGAGGCGGGGTACACCCTACTAAACTAACTAAAAACAGTTGGGTTAAAAATAAACCAAGTGGGTTAGTTTGACCCAAGCAGTCGGTTACACTCAGAAAACTAACCCAAGAAATTTGACCCCAAACAAACAACCAAGGAATTGGGTTAACAAAGCAGACATATAACCCAAAAAATGGTCAATCTCAGAAAACTAACCCAGAAATTTCACCCAACACAAATTACCCAGGAATTGGGTTAATGAAATAAATAACCCAACTGTTTTTACAATGTATAAGCAAACAACCATTCACACCTACAGACAATTTAGTCTTCAATCAACCCACCATACATGTTTTTAGAATGTGGGAAGAAACCGCAGTACCCCGAGAAAAACAACACAGACCCAGGGAGAACAAGCAAACTCCACACAGGGCAAGCCGGATTTGAACCCAGGTCCTCAGAACTGTGAGACAGGTGTGCTAACCAGTCGACCACTGTGCTGCCCTGTTAGGTTAAATGAAGACTCCAAATTGCCTATAGTTGTGAATGTAATGAGAGTAGTTGTCTGTGCAGTTTCGCCTCAAGTCAGGAGGGATCGGCTCCAGCTCACCTGTGACCCGCTATAGAAAACGGATGCCTGGATAACGGTGGTCAAGTGTGTGAGTGAATTAAGAGGGAATGGTCTTTGGCATAGTGCCCGATCATGGTGGTGTCTCAGATTGTGTCGACTGGTGGTGGCACGGCCTTCTCAAAGGACATCTGGACAGGCGCTAACTGTTATTGGTGAGATACATGATTGTCAAAATCGGTTTATTATATAAGCTGCAGAGTTGTGTGAGTCTAGCTTGTTCTTCATAATGGTCATACAGTAGCTAAATGAATGAATGAAACAAACTGCAAAGATTCCTGGTTAAACACTTTGCAATATCAGTGCATGGATGGATAGGCTAGACAAGTGATTCTCAAAGTGTGGTACTACTGTCGTACTACTAGTGTTATGCAGTCTTCCTCTAGTGGTATACGAAAGAATCAATGCCCAAGTACAGTTCAGTTGTATTTAACTTTTTAGTACAATAGATTTGAATTTAATCTGTAAGAACGGTTTGTTTTTAAAGATTAATTTAGGTACAAGTTTTATTAACTTTTAAAGCCCAGATAAAAATGGTTGGGTAGCGCCTGGAAGAGCATTCGGCGTAAAAACTGTGTCAAACAAATCATGACAGTGACTGGCTGTGGCGACCATTGACGGGACAAGCACTTTCTTTCTTTATGTGCAATACATTTAACTTGTAATTGGTGTAGGTTTTTACCTATATTTAAGTCCAGTGTTAATTTTCAAACTGTGCAGTGGCTTACAATAATGTAAAATACTTTTTAAAATACTTTTTGGGAATAAAACCTGTCATGTTTTCGATGAATACTTGGGCTTACTTTGTTACTGTATTTTAATGTTGGTCATTATGGTGATACTTGAGGAGTTAAGTATTTTTTTTTGGGTGGTCCTTGGTGATATAGGTTTGAGAATCACTGAGTTAGACGTAGGCTAAATTTCTTGATTGTTAAATTACTTGTTTTTAGAAGCCGTTTCACAAGCAGTAGTACAGTTTGGGGCTGAACATTGAATAACAAGAATTGGGATTGGAAGATTGGGATCAACTAGGATAAAATGGGACTGGCTGGTGAGCACATCCGCCTCGCATTTCTGAGGCCCTGTGTTCAAATCCGGCCTCACCTGTGTGGAGTTTGCATGTTCTCCGCGTGCCTGCGTAGGTGTACTGCGGTTGATTGAAGAGTCTAACTTCTCCGTAGGTGTGAATGGTTGTTTGTTTGTATGTGCCCTGCGATTGGCTGGCAACCAGTTCAGGGTGTACCCCACCTCTCAGCTGGGATAGGCGCCAGCACACCCGCGACCCTAGTGAGGATAAGAGGTATAGAAAATGGATGGATGGAGAATTAGAATGTTATTTAGCACCCCACTTTTTAATTGTACGTGTGGCTATGTAAAGAAAGTGTTGTTCATTATGTGTGAGTCCAAAAGTGTAGATTACAATTACTATTACGATTAGTTGACATGAAGGTATTTACACTTTTATTTTTTTTTTCGTTACATTCCCAATTATTCCTGAACGCAAAGCAAAATTATTCCTCAATTTTAAAATATGTTTACCCTTACTAAATCCTTGACTTTGCACAGGTTAACACATACATACTTAGTTGCTGCTCACAAATAGATACATTATTGGAAGCCATAGCATTTGATCCCATAAAATGTTGATTAGCAAATGCAAATTCAGGAAATGAGCCAAATGATGGAGAAATCACATTTAAAAAGTGTCATCTCATTGGCTGCATTAGCTGAATAAAGAAGGAATGAGATGGTGAATGCTGTCTTTGTAAAAGCCTCGCAGAATTTGACGTGAAGATCAGCCCAGGATCACTAAGCCTCTCGGCTGTAGGCGACACGTGACAACACAATCCAAACTGCAAATAGACATTTTCCAGAAAATAGCTTGATTGATAGAGAGCGGACTTGACAGGCTAGTAACACTAAGCTATATAACTTTCTCATCCAAAGGAATGAGCTACATCTTAACTAGCACAAGGACACATGTCCAGGGGCATGCAGAGACCATTGGGCCGGCAGGTGTATAAAATTAAAAGGGGGGCACATGGAACAAGAGTTTGAAATGCCTTACATAAACTATACTATACTGTATAACTTGCACTGTGTACTTTGGATATAGCTGAAATGGCGTGTGTGTGTTGGCTTTTTGCACAGGAGATGATGCTTACAAAGTCACAGACATGGCATGGGTAAAAAGAAATAATAATAATTTGAGGCCACACACGCACACACACATATACAGTATATATATATATATGTATATATATATATATATATATATATATATATATATATATATATATATATATATATATAAAACGTGTACACAAAATGCGGATTTGTTGTCACAAAATACTCATTTGTGATCTCAAACTATATGTAACGTGGGCACAAAATATAAATTTGTGACCACCAAGTAGTAGTCTAAACTGGACGTTGGGTGAGCAAAGCGAGAGCTCCTTCCCTAGAAACGGTAAGGTGGAGGTTTGAGGTTCGGGGCGAAAGACATCGGACAGGGATAGAGTAGTAAGACTGAATATGCGTGTTGGGCTTGAGATAAGATACAAAGACAATCTGAAAAACTTGTCACTGCTGAGAACAGAATAGGAAAAGACACTTGCCTTCAGGACAGCAGCCGCCATTTTGTAGAGATTACTTCCGCATTCACCGCCGCTTTCAGTCACGTGCGCCAGTCACGTTGGCAAGTCAGCCAATCAGAGTATTTCTTGTGACGCCATCATGTCACATTGCTTACACGCCCAATCAGGTGCTTAAATACTGTAACAATAAAGTGAAGTGAGTGCTGTAGCAGCCCAGTGCAGTTTTTTAAACAAAGTAAAAAAAATAAAATAAATTGGCTTGTTGCCAACCCCTACACTAAACAACTAAGCACCATCTGTAATACAGTAATGAAAATGGAATATCTCAACAATCATAAACAGCCTTGATCTCCACTCAAATTACTGAACCATTATCATGAAGGGAAATTGCATAAATAAAAATTGCACGAGTTCCATTGAGTTAGAATACCGTGAATGCAAAGTACAAACATATCAGTGGCCAGATAATTAAGGGCCATATTCTCCTGTTCGTGTATGCCTTTTTTTTTTACACGCTAGGCCGGAGCGTGTTCCAGCTAACTGCAAGTCTGAGGCTGGGTGTAAATGCAGGGAGTTTTCCCGAGACTTGCGGATGCAATGCCAGAAATCCATTTGAAAATGATAGCATACTTTAAATAAGAAAATAACTTTCGGTGCGGATGTTTGTGCCAGTGAGACGTGCACACCACTCCGCCTAACACGCGGTACTTTAAAGGAGAGCGTGGGCCATTGGCGGGCAGCTAACTGAACCAAAACGCGCAATATGATATTTCACCTTCACGGGGCGCTAGACTTATTCCAGCCTTTAGAGCGCGGAAGAGGAAAAGTGCTAAGTCCACAGGAGAATGCGCGGAGAATGCCTGCAGGGCCAGATTTTACAGGAAATGTCCCCATTTTAGCGTTGCTCCACCCAGGGTACGTACTTGGCTTAGGGGTGCCTAAATGACAGACCTGAGTAGTTGGGAGAGTGCACAGCCATAAAAGTGTCCAGCTGTGTGACTTTTCTGACTTACGCACATGGGAGAATATGGCCCCTAAGTCCACAATGCTAACTAACACTGAACGCAAAAAAAAAAAAAATCTGTAACGTGTGATTATTGCCAGAGAGCTCATTGCACACAAGATGGCAAGGAAGTGAAAAGGATTTGAACCATTATTCGAATATTTCAAATAGTCAAAATTGTCTGATTTTCAGTCAAATGTGAATTGATTTTGAACTGATTTCAACTGAGTCCTCCATGAAAGCAAAAAGGTTATGTCAGTGTTTTAGGCAAAATAAGACATTCATGAAGATCAATTTATGGAAACATGATCAACATTTTTGCCTATTTTCTGATATGTGTTGAATCAAACACTACCCCAGTCACGTAAAACATGACCTATCTCCCACTTACAATGCCGTCCATTCGTTAATTCCAAAGAAACTCAATAAATCTGCCTCCAACGAACAGCATGGCCTCCTTGACCATTACGTAACTCCACGACCACTTTACAACCGAATGTATAATGAGGGAGTTTCCACCCAACGACTCCGGTGGACTGACAATGGCCTCTCGGCCAAGCCTCTGACGCCTCTCTCCCTTTTTTGCATTCTAAAAGAATGATACCATACATGGTTTGGGGCATGCCTAAATTGCAGCATAGTTGAGTTTTCAAACAAACACTGGCTAGTGTGTCCTAACTAAGCCTTGTTGCATGAACTGATGAAGCCTGCTCGGATAAAAGGCGAAACGTCAGAAACAGTCCAGTTGTGATCGATTCAATGCCCTGAGAAACTACACCGGTAATTCTTATATGTAACAGTGCCAAGGCCCAATTTGAAATCATCTGAGGTCTACCAAAACCTTAAAATCAAAACTCTGATCAACACAAGACTATCAGCAATAATTCCCAAATACTATTATTTATTGCAATATTCCCGAAATAGGCATGTACAAAGCAGTGAGTGACTTTGTTTATTGCATTAAAATAACTAGCAAGCAAGCTAATATTCTGTAAGCAAAAATATCAGTCCTATCAGGGCTCTTTACTTTATGACACATAGTGTATCCAAATGCTCATAACTTTTGTTTTGAAATGGCTGGACCATGGAGTCAGATCACTCCTTGTCAGTGGACTTTCCACAATAATGACGGACTCACTCCACCTTAAACCTTAACATTGACGTGACCTATTAATTTGTCATAGATTGTCTACATTATTAACATGTAACAGTGTTGCTCAATTTACATGACTTGGTTTTGTGAACATTTGATCAGCTGAGTGATTTTTCTTGTGTGCGCATTAGTTGAAGATGTGTTCAAGTGTAGCTCGGAAATGCGTGTAACAAATGGATTTGTTGAAAACGAATGTAACTGTTTTCATGGCTGTGAAAATGTGTGTGCGCGGGGGTGTGGGATAGTGGGGAGACACATTCGGTGGTGTAATTGCCTGGTTTCCCTGCCCTGTTACGGCATCTCTGATTCTGATGAAACTTCTAGGCACGTCTCTGCACCGCATCGTGCAGGGAGCCATCATTTGTCTCTGACCTTATCACTTCAGCTCCCATCCTTGTGGTGGTCTGGATTTGTCTGTTTGGATGAACACATGACACTATGTGACACTTTCAGTAATGTTAGTCGGCTTCAATGTGCACAGAGGATAGCTTTCTCAAGCCTCCGGGCTCTGTACTGGAGTTTGCTCAAAGTGAAATACACCAGAGACGTCTTTGCAATACTTGCACCTGGATTGTAGATAAGCTCCACACTCCAGCAAACCTAAACAGGCCCTTGGGTCCAGAAAGTGTTCTAATCACACCGACAGCTTGGTCCAAAAAGATTTTCATGTCTGACACTGCGCCATAAAAAGCCAGTAAGTGGTCTCCTGCACTTGCATGCTGTCTTTAACCAAGATCCTCCTAGATATACACAACAGTTGAGGTTGACAGTAACCCTTTAGAAAGATGAGTTTTCAGTCAAGTGTAGAGGTTCTACATTGTGCTATAATATGAGTAAAATACACTGCTTTACACTACTTTATTATATTGTTTTTCAGTTGTTTACACTCATTGCAAAAACAAAGCAACAGACCAGGGGGAAATGTATGCAGAGAGATCATTTTCAGTCCATCCTTTGGGATTCACGTTGCTCTGAATTTTGAAAACAAAAAATCTAAAATGTCTTTGCGGATTGCAGTTTACATTACTTCATTATGCAGGCCTGTAAAAACAAACAGTCACTATTATAGCATCTTTTTAGCAATACAATATAGACCATATAAATTAAGAATTTGGGAAATTGTGTAAAATTTAAATAAAAACAGAATACAATTATTTGCAAGTACTTTTCAACCTATATTCAATTGAATACACTATAAAGTCAAGATATTTAATGTTCCAACTGATTTTATTGGGGATCATCCTAAGAGGATAAATGATTCAAATGCTGTGGCCGTCTGCGATTGGCTGGCAGCCAGTTCAGGGTGTACCCCGCCTCCTGCCCGATGATAGCTGGGATAGGCTCCAGCACGCCGGCCACCCTAGCGAGGAGAAGCGGCTCAGAAAATGGATGGATGGATGCCGTGGGCGTCATTGCTAAAGTAAAGACACTTACCTAGAAGCAGCAAGAAAATTTCAAAGGGACGCCACCATCATGTGGATTTATTCTCCCCACACAAGGACTGAAGGCTTTAAGTATCATGGCAGTCAAGTCACTTGTTGTTTTAACTTTAATAGTAGTACTGTCGAGAAGCTACATTGCGTGCAGAAAAGGTAAGAATAAAAGTCACGCTGACAATTCAATTATTATGCATGTGCAAACTTGACATGCATGCTCAGGTCAGCCAAAAAAGGCTACAAACCCTTTTACTTCTTTTCAGGATACAAATCCGGAAGTATTAGTGCATGGTTAATATTTCGTATGCAATAAATGCAGAGATTGTTGCTCTTGCTTTTCTTGTCATCAGATCTGAGCAGGAACTGTGAATTTTTAACCTTTTGGCCAAATGATTCAGAGATGCCGTCACATGACAAACGATAATGAGGAGACCGTACTACTGCAGCAGGATGACCGCAATGAGTTTGCCTAAAACACAGCCTGAATGTCCAAGGACAAGAGTCATTTAAAAGTTTTGTTTCCATTGCAGCTCTGTGTATGAGGGACTTAAAGGTGGTATGGGTTCTTAATGGGCTATATTTCACTAACAAGTTGATTTCATGTATTTTGGTGGGATTTGGCTATTTTTTGGAGCGATTGGTGCACCCCTCATGTCTTGGTGAAATGTCAGTGGCAGAAGTGGAGACCAAATTCACTGCATAGCCAGTGAGGAAAAAGGCACGGACTATACTATAAAGTCGTAGTATTTAATATTTTATATATTGTCTGTGTCGGGTGGAACCAAAATGACAAGCTTTTAAGAAAAAAAAAACAGAAGTGACTGGAGAAACGGCATAGCCAGTGTGGACAAAGCAATGTACTATACTATAAAGTGGCCGTATTAACTCGTATTTTATATATCGTAGTTGTTGAGCAGAATCCCCTCACCTCCAAACGACAAATTTTCAGGAAATAAAAATTAGATCTTGCTTGAGTATCCAAACACCGCTTTGTTCAAGTTGGTATTATATCTTATATTGCTGTCATATATTTTTGCACTGTCATATGAACAACAGCTATCTTACATGAACACAGCAGCTATAGCACACCAAAATTATGTTCAATTGCTAATTTAATATGCTGAAAAATCACAAATTTATGAGTGTGTCATCATTTAAAATGGTAAATACGGCAGCCTCAACGGTGACAGTCTAAAATGCTTAAGGTGGCTTAATGTCCCACGATTGTCACCAATCATCACCAAAATCTATGTGGACCTCTCTAGTCATGGCAGCTTCAACCTCTGAAAATATTACAATGATTGGCACAATATTTGGGAGTTTTCCTCTCCATATGCACTCTGCTGCTGTATCAAAACGAGTTTTCTCCAGAAAGTAGTAGGGTTCCAAATATTTTTGTTTTATAAACTGGTTAGCACATCTGCCTCACAGTTCTGAGGAAAGGGGTTCAAATCCCGGCCCCGTCTGTGTGGAATTTGCATGTTCTCCCCATGCTTGTGTGGGTTTTCTCCTAAAAGATGCATGGAAGGCCAATTGAAGAATCCAAATTGTCTAAAGGTGTGAAATGGTAATTTGTCTACAAGTGCTTTGTGATTGACTGGCAGCCAGTCCTGGGTGTCCTCCACTGTGTGTCTAAATTCAGCTGGGATAGGCTCCATTCAGTTGTGACCCTAATGAGGACAAAAGCAGTATAGAAAATGGATGGATGGCCCAATATGCCGTTTGTGGTCAAAATTATCAATCTTTAACAGTAGTACTCTTCTGATTACTAATTACCAAATGTGAAGCAGAATTGTTTTGACTGCTGCTGGTTTTTCAGTTTGTTTTTTAATTAGTTAACATGTATACACAGAAAGTGTGCTACCAATGTCCATGAAACTGACAGTGCTGAAGAATGATTACAAAAACAAAAACATTGGGGTTGTTGTGCTCACTTTCAAATGGCCAAATACAAGAACTAAGGTGGTCTGAAGGGGTCACAAACATGAAGGGGAAAAAAAGACAGGTAGCTCCAGAGAGCCTGGGAGGTCCATGAGTTGGGGGGCACAAATACTGCACCCATTGGTACAAAACACTGTCTCCACAATTTTGTCTTCCCACTTTGGTTAACAGTTCGACTTAGTGTAGAGCTTTTTCCTACTGATTTCAGTTTTTCATTATGCAAGAACTTACAATCAATTTCCTTGAAATATGCGGAGGGGTGTGTTGCAAAGATTGCGGTGGAATATGTTGCATCTTGACTCACTGTAGAAATAACTGTGTAATGGCATAGTATATTGTAATACTGGCTACGAATAGTATGAATTTTACACACTATTAGTCTCTCACTGAAGGCATATTACCCACGGGGACTCATTTATTTTACCTTGAATGTTGCCTAGCAGGGTAGTGCAGCTCAGCTTAAAAACAAATTATACCTAACTGACACTCATGTCTATCAGGTTTGACCTTTTCACATAAACATGGTTGGATCCCACAGTAACTGATACGTAAATTGTCTGTCTCACACTGCTTTTTTTATACTCTTATTTGGAAGGTTTTGACCCTGTAACATGCAAGTATTATGCAAGACTGTAAATATTAATCTTTAAGGTGTCAGACTATTTTCAGATGATTACTTTTTAAGCATTAATCCATTAATGGCCTGTGATAAGTGTAGTAAAAATAGATAAGGGCCACTCAAGATCAAGTGTATTTCTAGTGGTGCATAGTAGCGGCTATGCAGTTAAAGGCTACCCGTCACAGTTTTGTTTTTTTTTCTTCCTGTGCTTGCTAACGCACCAGTGCACCGTCAGTCTCTGCCGTGTTCTCATAAATGTACAATACAGTTTTGTGTTGAGCATCTTAGCGTTTTTGAATGCAACCAGAGTAGAGGAAAGAGCAGCCTGGCCACTTGTGTAGTCAGGCAGAAGGAACAACAGCCTGATGTGTTCTGCAGTGACTAGGGACTTTTATCCTCCTCTCCATATTTTAAAAGGCCTTGCAGAATCAACCTGTTTAATTGTTAAATATATTGTAGAAGTTATCATTTATTTGCTTAGCTTGCATTAGTATTATGGACGATTTTGATAAAGGAAGATGTCTCGCCTTCAAGAAGATGACTCAACAGGAATCATCAGAGTGAAGGACGTGGCCGGGACGTGGCAGGTGTTGGTCCCATGTTTTCACCTTGAAACCCTACCCTTAGTGTGTTGTGTCTTGTAGCTTAGTACGTTATGTCTTGTAAACTTAGAAACCTCCCTATTTTCAAATAAATGCAGGAGCGACGGGAGAGATTGTTTAGAGCGTGATGAGAGGCTGTAATCTGAACAATCTCCCATACGCCCTCCTCATGAGAAGAAGAAACCAGCGTCTTCATTCCTTTTGTGTCTATTTTTTTTATAATGTTGGGTAAGATAAATCCAACATTAATTTTCACAATTGCGTGCAACAATTGCAACAATGCAACATTGTGTTTTGCATTAACAGTATCTCACAAAATGGGGTACCTTACATTTTTGTAAATCTTGTATCTTTTCATGCGACAACATTGAAGCCATAACACTTTACCACAATGTAAAGTAGTCGTTGCACAGCTTGTATAACGGTGTAAATTTACTCTCCTCTCAAAATAACGCAACACACAGCCACTACTATGAATATAGCCCGAGTAAAAATCTCCACATCGGCCCCAATTAACCCTTTGCAAAAATATTCCAACATGATAAGGACCACAAAGACACTTCCAAGATGGTCATCTGGACTGCCTTGCAAGACAAGCTGAGGGTAAATGTGATGGACTGACCAAGCATGTCTCGAGACATAGAACCTTTTGAGCATCTGTAGGGCAAATGGAAGATGGAGTAGTACAAGTTCACTAATATCCACCAAAGCTGTGATGTCGTCATGGACGAGTGGATGGAAGAGGGTTCTGTTGGCCACCTGTGAAGCTCTGGTGAGCTCCAATGGTGGCCACACAAAGTATTGACACTCAGGGCACAATTTGGACATGTTCACTTTGGGCTGTACTCTCTCTTTTTGACAGTGCTTTATACATTAACGGTGGGTGGTGTGTTATTTTGAGGGGACAAGCTGTAGACGGACAATTTTACATTACATCAGTGCCATTTATTCAGTGTTGTCCCATGAAAAGATGTAATAGAATATTTACCAAAAAATGTGTACAGTGTTGTCACTTTTGTGAGATACTGTAACTACACAAACACAATGTACACACTTCTATATGTGGTAAATTTACGCCCACACGCCGTACGCCTCCATCACGCTTGAAGATGATAATGTGCATTTCTTTAGCATCTGAGTCGATGCTGCTGAGAAAGGATTGTCCCACACTTCGGCAGGGGTACTGTCATCAAATGATGATATGAAGTTCATCTAATATTGAATATCATTCTAGCTTGGATTCATAATTCATTATCTAAGTGAAGATGCGGCGCATGAAAAGGATTTGGATTAAAAGCTCAGTGGTGATGGTACTGAGGGTGAGCTAGATAAAACAACGCCCCACAACCAGGTGCTCTCATTCAGACGGCACTTGAGATCAGTCCCTATGACTCTCACAACGTTCTCTAAGACGTGGAGTTTAAGCTGGTCTTTCAAGCAGTTTATCTCTGTCTTTAAATGCGCTGCCACAGTCACTGCATCGCAGTACTTATGCTAATTAACCAAAGGGAGCTAATAAAAGCTTTTTCCTTTTCCCCCTTTGACACCGAGCAGTAGGTGACTTGTCTGAGTAGGAATGTGAAGCGTCAGATTGCTTTTCCTATTCCTGTTCCTGTTACAAAGCCTAAATCACGACAAAGTGGTTTCATTCTGTCATATTATACAACAGTAAACATGCGTGCAAGCAACTCTGTGAGCCCGTGCTCACAGTGACATGAGCAGTAGAGATGCTAACATGTTATGGAGCTTTATATCACGAAACTAACTGGTTGTAAAGTAATACAGTTTGCAGAGCACAAACTGAGCCACTAAACAACTACAGTTTACACAAATAAAATAAATATTTGAACATCAAAAGATTGGGTGAGGTAGTGCACACGAATTAACTACCTGGTATGTATAAGTAGAAATATCCATCCATTTTCAACACCGCTTATCCTGGTTAGGGCCAGGGGGTGCCAGAGCCTATCCCAGCTGACTTTGGGCGAAAGGCGAACTACACCCTGAACTGGTCGCCAGTCAGTCACAGAGTACATATAGACACAGACAACCATTCGCACTCACATTCACATTCACATTCACATTCACACCGTCACTGAGTGGGAACTGATCCCACGCTGCCCGCACCAAAGTCAGGCGAGTGCACCACTACACCATCGGTGACCCTAAGAAGAAATAGTCACAGGTTAATAAATTATAATACCAGAAAATGCACACGTCACCTGCTATGCTTACTTGGACTGAAACATTGCGATCTGTAGCCAATAAAAGAATAAGACTGCATTTTGGGAAAAAGCAACACAATTAAGACAAGGATTATTTTGATTTTAACCACCTTATTGTGGTCATGTCTGCAGCTTATTTTGGCCTATGAAGTTCAGCGGCATGTCGTGACATGTATGACAATTGCTGAACAATATACCCCCCCACCCCCTGAAAAAAAAGATACTGTAAAAAGTTAGGTCCACAAGTAAAAACGTAGCCTAAATTGTTGCTACCCTTCCATTAAAGAATGAAAAACCAACAATGGTCACTGAAATAACTTGAATCTGACAAAATATGATAAAAATAATACTGAAAATTAACAAATGAACATCATTGTGGTGCTCTATAAAGACAAAACCCTACTAAGACTGCTGTTAGCTGGACTTCTACCCAATATTCCCCAATGTCGTCGAAACGCATGGAATGGCGCTTATACTCACACACCTATGTACCTGAGCAACACAAGCACTGTCAATCAAAACTATACACCAGTTGGGCAAAGATGCTTCAGACCCATGCTCAGCCTGGACTCTGTCGATTTCTAATGTTTGTTAACGGTCCTGGTGAAAGTCACTGATGGTGTAGTGGTACACTCGCCTGACTTTGGTGCGGGCAGCGTGGATTCAGTTCCCACACAGTGATGGTGTGAATGTGAGTGTAGATGGTTGTCCGTGTCTACATGTACCCTGCGACTGACTGGCGACCAGTTCAGGGTGTAGTCTGCCTTTTGCCCGAAGTCAGCTTGGATAGGCTCCCGTGACCCTAACCAGGATAAGTGGAGTTGAAAATGGAGGGATGGATGTGTTGATGTTGTCACTTTTTTTTCTGTACAGGCCTACATTTGTTTGCCAGCATTTAGGGCGTGTGCACAAGTGGATTGTGTCAGGTGTTCAGTAAATACAATGTGATATTAGATAAGCAACAATTAAAATTATAATAGTAAAAACAAAAAAAGAAAGAAAAAGAAACATGGCATTAAATCAGATTTGGGCAGTAAGGCATGCAATGTAAATGCAACTAATGTTCTGTAACAGGATTTTAATAGAGTATTTTATCAGAAAGTCGTGCAAACATCATCAGCGAAATATGGTGTTATTTGGATTCGGGACAGCTGTCAAGTTATTGCTGTTCATGCAAATGCAGTAATTGCGCTTACTGGTGACATTTGTTTGTGCCAAACACCAACACTGATGAATGAAGACAAACGATGAAGAGATATTTAACCGCTGCAGAATCTTATCTTGCAAATAGGAACATTAGCAGCAAACAGGCCCCATGTGTGAAAACACTTATGTTCTGGTTCCTGTTTGAAAGGTTGACTCAGTTATTTGGACACATTGTCCAAATACCATCAGTACTTGTATAACAGTGTGTGCCAATACTATCAATCATCCCAGACATATTAATGTCAATCATAGATTTTGGAGTATTCCACAAGAAAAGTGAAAGCTGGTGGGACCAGATGAACATCCAAAGTTATCTGACGGTGGCACCGGTTGAGGAATGATCAATGCAGTTTTTACACAGTAATGTGATTCTATCAATCCCCGGCCCCGCCTGTGTCGAGTTTGCATGTTCTCCCCGTGCCTGCGTGGGTTTTCTCCGGGCACTCCGGTTTCCTCCCACATCCCAAAAACATGCATGAATTGGAGACTCTAAATTGCCCGTAGGCATGACTGTGAGTGCGAATGGTTGTTTGTTTGTATGTGCCCTGCGATTGGCTGGCAACCAGTTCAGGGTGTACCCCGCCTCCTGCCCGATGACAGCTGGGATCGGCTCCTGCACGCCCGCGACCCTAGTGAGGAGAAGCGGCTCAGAAAATGGATGGATGGATGTGATTCTACTGCCTGCCTACTGGGCACTAAAATCCAGACTGCACTTTAGAAAGCACGCCTAGAATCCAACATATTTTACAGCAAACCAAACAGATTTATCTGATGTAACCCCAAAAAAATTCTCCCATTTTGTAGAAAGGCCTGCATCCAGTTTTCCACGATGAATAATTCAAACAAATCACAAGGTCCCTTTTGATTTAGATACTCAGAGCAGCTATGTTTACTGCACCGTCCCTTTCACCGTCAGCATTTTTTTTTTACAGTTAGTATGTGCATTGGATGACGGAATGTGTGACAAAGACAATGGCATTAAAGAAAGGTTGGGCATGACTCAGCATTGACAGTATGCAGCAACTCCAGGGTCTCATGGTGTGTGAGTGTCAGATTCAATAACTGTCTGGTCCAACTCTCAAGTTGATTTGTGAGTAATTTGTGTCTTTTCGCGAGAAGTGGTTTTTCAATGGCACATGATGCCACGGAGAGATGAAATATTTCATGCTGATCCTTCAATCCCCTACATTAGTGTAGCGTTTCATTGAATTGTCACATTTCTTAATTGATAGTACTGTATCACCCTCTATTAGAATGGTAATTATACCTGTTGTGTTGCTTGATGTACTGTATCTAAGAGTTCTGTACTGATTCCAGCATTTACTACGCTGTAAATAAAATTATGTCATTGTTGTGGATCTGAACGTTTTGTAATTAGCACTTTGTCAGCTATTATTCACAGGTAGGAGCGCCACACGGGGGAAAAACTAATGACAATTATGAGGGGCAATGCCTGCCCAGGAAAATTGTATTTTTACTTTGCAGCATTGAAGTAATGGCATCCAAAGTGATACAGTATATTTTCAGGGAGCCCCAAATCTTCCACTCCCCCAAGATTCCAAACACACTCCAGTGAGTTTCTCATGTTATGTGAATGCCATCCAACCTCAGTCCTCAACAACCTGCACGTTCATGTTCACCATAAACAGTTCTGTAGCTATCTCCTCTTTGTATTCTGTAATGCAGCATTTGCATCTGTGAATACCGCCACACACAAAAATCATTACGGTTACCTAACTGTTTTGCTAGGCCTTCACACCAGCCGTTTTCAATTGCTGCTTTGTTGGGTGTTGCTGCTTTCACACTTCAACTTCAGGAAGTGAAAAACCGTCCTTTGGGCCAGAAATTAGGCCACTGATTTGGTAATTCAAGAATTTTCCATTCATTTGCATTCATGAAGTCTTCAGTTCCTTTCATGGAGTGGCCAAGGTCATTATTCATCGACACTGAAAAGTACAGTCCTGTTAGTTTTGTATAATTTTGTTCAACATGAGCAGAGACAAACCACCCAAATCATTTGTTACTTCTGTCAGCAGTCACATCATCAACAAACATAAGCAGAGGTGGGTAGAGTAGCCAAATACTGTACTCAAGTAAGAGTAGTTACTTTTGAATAAAATGACTCAAGTAAAAGTAAAAACTCATCCTCCAAATAATTACCTGAGTCAGAGTAAGAGAGTACGCAATGAAAACAACTACAGAGTAAGTAGTGAGTAACTTCTGATTTATTTTTTAAATCAGAGTATGAACTTCAAATAAAATAATTAAATACACTATAAATGTGCAAATTAAAATTCTGATGAACAATATCACTTAATATAAAAAATTAAATATAAAATAAAATCTTCGTTAGAACGGGTTGTCATAATCTCACAGATGCACGGAGCCAGTACATTAAACAAAAGGGGCTACTTGTGCCGGTGGGTGACTTCTTTTGCCGCCAATCAAAGCAGCTTAATTGATTCATTCCCTTTAAGTGAGGTGCAATGACAGTGTGGGAATGTGCCAAACTCCCCAATAGCTGCATGCTAGCCAATGGAGTGGTGCAAAGAAATAAAAATGGGCTAATAATTATGATAATAATGATGGTGCTTTCAATGAACTGCTTTCTGCAATGATTCAGAGGGTTCGATGTCCGCTGTTCACATATTTATGAATAAAATACGTCGATCTACCCCACATGTCCGAGGAGCTTGTACGTTTAACTGTCTGCCCAATCTGCGAGATGGTAGGCGAGACCCAGTTTTGCTCATTTAGTGGACTGGTGTGTACCCCCAGTGCATTTAAAATGGAATGTCTCTCCAACCAAGCAGGTTCTTTCATTTGCTTTAAAAGCAGTGCTTTTAATCCTTCGTTTAGTTGAGTTGTGGTCCCAGGCAGCAAGTCAACTGCACAGTCATAAGGTCTGTGGGGTGGAGGGGATTTGGCCTTGGATTTGGAAAAAACGTCTCTAATGTGATGGTAACAGGTGGGCACTTGAGATAAGTCAGGATCCCCCGATGGGGTCTTAGAAATTTCATTAGAAACATATCCCTGAACATTACATCGAGGCTTGAAACAGTTCTGGGCGCAATTGCTGCCCCATGACATAACATACCCAGAGGACCAGTCAATGTGGGGGTTATGTAATTTCAACCATGGGTTCCCTACAATAAGATCATAATTCATGGCGTCAAAAACATGAAAACTAATGCGTTCCGAGTGAGAATCAGGAAATGTCAATGTGTTTGGGTGCGGTGAGTGATCTGCCGTCTGCAGCATAAGTGTTGCGGTGGCGCCTTACTTGAAAGGTTCTAAGGTGCATACGTCTAACGAAAAGGGAGTCAATTTGCGTCAGAACCAGAGGGGGATAGTCCTTGAAAAGATTTATCGAGTAGTGCCCTGTTGTTCCACTGACTCTCAGCTGCTAGAATGCAAAACTCAATCTGACATCCTGCGCTTGCCATGTTGTAAGGTGACAAGGGAGCGAGCTGCCTCATGATCTGGTGTGGAATACTGAAACATTTGCTCCATAGTCTTTACAAAAGAAGCCCAAGAATGACAAGCGGCGGAATTGCGGCTCCATTCAGCAGTAGCCCACGCCTCCGCACGACCAGTCAGGTGGGAAATGACAAAAGCAAGATTGCCCGCTCGGTGAGGAAGGCAGCTGCCTGCAGCTCAAAGTGAAGTTCGCACTGAGTGATAAACGGCTTAATGTTCCCAGAATCTCCAGAGAACCTCTCCGGTCAAGGGAGCTGTGGGCAGACAGCAGCGGAGGTGGCAGGTGGCTGCATGGTGACTGCTTCACATGGAAACGGTGATACAGTGGCGGCAGCTGGTTCTTTCATCTGAACCATATTTATTAGAACTTCAAACTGTGAGGCCACCTGTCTCATCATAGTCTCCTGATGCTCTGACACCCCCTTAGATGAAGGTGGAGTGCAGCAAGCTGTTCATCCTGCTTCGAGATGTGTTGACTCTGCGCTTGAAGGGCTTTGCGCACCGGGTCTGAGTCTGCTGGGTCCATGTTATGGCCAGTTCGTTCTGTCATGAACGGAACAAAGGACAGGACCCAAAATGCACGACTCCAATTCAAATGGACAGTTTCAAAAAAGGCAACAGTATCCAAAAAACGCGAGGCAAAGAGGCAAGGTCAAAAATCAGAACAGGGTCTAGTCTTACTATGAGTCGGTGACGTGGAAACAAGGAATGCTGGAACGTGACGACAAGGTACAACAAGCTGGCGACCAGAAAGAATGAGACAGGAGGTTAAATGCATGGGGTAATTAGGGTAAACAAGGCACAGGTGGGGAAGATGCTCTTAGGAGCAGGTGTGTACGAGACAGGGGGAAAGCAACAACCAGAACACACACCCATGACACATCCAGCGCCTAAAGGAAGTCCGGGCGAATCTCATCCACCTCCGGGGCCTTGCCACCAAGGAGCTTTTTAACCACCTCGGTGACCTCAACCCCAGAGATAGGAGAGCCCGCTTCAGAGTACCCAGACGCTGCTTCCTCACTGGAAGGCATATCAGTGGAGTTGAGGAGGTCTTCGAAGTATTCTCCCCACCGACTCACAACGTCCCGAGTCGAGGTCAGCAGCGCCCAATCCCCACTATACACAGTGTTGATGGTGCACTGCTTCCCCTTCCTGAGACGCTAGATGGTGGACCAGAATTTCCTCGAAGCCGTCTGGAGGTTTTTCTCCATGGCCTCACCAAACTCCTCCCACGCCCGGGTTTTTGCTTCAGTGACCACCAAAGCTGCATTCCGCTTGGCCAGCCAGTACCCATCAGCTCCCTCAGGAGTCCCATAGGCCAAAAAGGCCCGATAGGACTCCTTCTTGAGCTTGACGGCATCCCTCAACGTTGGTGTCCACCAATGTGTTCGGGGATTTCCGCCACGACAGGCACCGACCACCTTACGGACACAGCTCCGGTCGGCCGCCTCAGCAATGGAGGCGCGGAGCATGGTTCACTCAGACTCGATGTCCCCCGCCTCCCCCGGAACATGAGCAAAGTTGTGTCGGAGGTGGGAGTTGTAACGCCTTCTGACAGGGGATTCTGCCAGACGTTCCCAGCAGACCCTCACGATACGTTTGGGCGTGCCACGTCGGACCGGCATCTTCCCCCACCATTGGAGCCAACTCACCACCAGGTGGTGATCAGTTGGCAGCTCCGCTACTCTCTTCACCCTAGTGTCCAAGACATGCGGCCAGAAGTCCGATGACACGACCATAAAGTCGATCATCGAACTGCGACCTAGGGTGTCGTGCTGCCAAGTGCACGTGTGGACACCCTTATGCTTGAACAAGGTGTTCGAGGTGTTCCTCCCAATCACGCCCTTCCAGGTCTCACTGTCATTGCCCACGTGAGCATTGAAGTCCCCCAGCAGAACGATGGAGGAGCGCTCTCCAGCACCCCCTCCAAGGAGTCCAAAAAGGGTGGGTACTTTGAACTGCTGTTTGGTGCATAGGCACAAACAACAGTCAGGACCCATCCCCCCACCCGAAGGCGGAGGGAGGCTACCATCTCGTCCACTGGGGTGAACCCCAACGTACAGGCGCCGAGCCGGGGGGCAATAAGTATACCCACACCAGCTCGGCGTCTCTCACCGTGGTCAACTCCAGAGTGGAAGAGAGTCCAACCCCTCTTGGGATGACTGGTACCAGAGTCCAAGTTGTGTGTGGAGGTGAGCCCGACTATAACTTGTCGGAACTTCTCGACCTCACACACCAGCTCGGGCTCCTTCCCTGCCAGAGAGGTGACATTCCACGTCCCTAGAGCCAGCTTCTGTAGCCGGGGATCGGATCGCCAAGGTCCCTGCCTTCGGCCACCGCCCAGCTCGCACTGCACCCAACCCCTATCGCCCCTCCCACAGGAGGCCATGGGAAGAGAGACCCACATTACCCTTTCGGGCTGTGCCCGGCCACCAGGCGCTCGCCTTCGAGTCCCACCTCCAGGCCTGGCTCCAGAGGGGGCCCCGGTGACCCGCGTCCGGGCAAGGGAAAACGTCTTCCTGAATTGTTTGTCATCAAAGGGGTTTTTGGAGCTTTGCTTTGTCTGGTCCCTCACTTAGGACCTGTTTTCAAGGGGTGACCCTGCCAGGGGCATAAAGCCCCTGACAACTTAGCTCCTAGGGTCATTGGGACACACAAACCCCTCCACCACGATAAGGTGACAGCTCAAGGAGGGGTCATGTTGCGGAGTCTATGAAAAGAGGCCAAAGTGAGGTACACTTTGGGTGGTTCCTTTCCTTTTACTTTTTTCTTCCCATCATTCTAACACAAGATGATCTCTGTTTCGTCTGATTCGGGAATATAGGAGATTATTTTAAGTATGATTTCTGGCTAAATCTAATCTGGCTGTCCTTTGCATCAGTGTTACCATTCGTTTGCGCCTGTGTGCGGGCATCAAGCCCTCTGAATCATTGTAGAAATCAATTAATTGAATGCATTATTATTATTGTCATCATTATGATACTTCTTAAATCATTCCCATGGCCAGCACACAGCTATGAGGGGAAGGGCGGTTGGGCGTACATAAATGATAGGTGGGAATGAGGTCCGCGGATATATTTAAGTCACCCACGGTTATCAAGAGCTCATACTGTGTTTAATAACAATGTCTGTTGCCACAGCTGCCAAGACCAGTGCCAATGCTCCATTCTTGCACGGATCCCTCTTCCACACAGAGATGCCTCCATGCGAGACTGATTGCTCTACACTGAAAGGGAATGAGAGGAGCACCTTTGATCAGCGGCGACTGAAGTCAACTGTGTAGACTCCCACAATAGCGCAGACCGCCCTTTTTTTTAAATACAGTATGCCATTTGCGCCAATCTGCAAAGTTACGGTCTAACCTGCCTCCTCGCAGTTACGCCACTCACCACGCCTGATTTAAACAATCCACGGCAAGCAGAGCCCTTTAAGTAACAGACACAGCAGGTGTGACACTAACCCACCATTGACCTCACAACATGGATCTTTTGTCAAAAATGATAGTCCAATTGAGGATGAGAAGATACCAGCCATTTGTATTACTTTCTCGAATGGGGACCAGGCACATAATAAAGAAGCAAAACCTGTCCAGCTGTATTAGACACTCAACTAGAAAAACGTGAAATGACACATGTGCACTTTCACCGACCGATTAAAACCATAACGGTCCTAGGCCATACACCCTGCTTAGACTTCTACTCTTATTCAACCTTTTTATCACAGGATATTTTTGGATGTCAGTATTTGGGGGGAACATAAAGAAACAGTCTGTTTGGTAAATATTTTATAACAAGCTAAGGATAAACTCAAGTCAGTGGTTTTTGGGTGAACAAAAACACCATATTGTAATAAGGAGTCAATTATCTTAATATACCAGTGTAATAAAGGCATGCATTATGATATCTCTCACATCAAGCTTGTACTTGAAGTTGGGGTGAAGCATTTCCTTGGCGAAGGTAATAAGATCCTCCATCCACCAATTTTTTATCCCACTTATCCTGTTCAGGGTTGCTGAGCAGTAGAGCTAATCCCATCTGAATTTGGGCCAAGGGAGACTCCACCCTGGACCGGTCGCCAGTCAGTCACTTGGCACATATGGAGACAGACGACCTGTCACACACACAGTGACGACATCACTGAGTAGGAATTGAACCCACACTGTCAGGACCAAAGTCAGGCGAGTGAACCATCACACCATCAGTGGCTGGGTAGTAACATTCATCATAATCATCATTCAGAAATACTGTAAATGCAAACATTTTTTTCTCAAAAATATATACTTTCATTTCCAGAGGTTTAAAATTATTTGGGCAATTGACATGAATGTAAATCTAGCCATAATTTCAATACTTTAATGAAAATCCTTTGTAGACCTCATTAAATTCTGAGAAACAGATCAGTGGTTTGATTTCAAGCCAATAAAGCATGCTTTTCACTTATTGATTACAAAGTCAAGTTAAGTCAAGGTGGTTGCAGCGAAAGGCTGTCAAAGCATCTCCGGGGAGTGACTCAGAATCTATTGAGCTAAGAGTCCACACTGGTCGGAGCTAAATACCTGCAGCAATAATCAAACTAATTCCTCAAATATGGCACATGCCTTTTGTAATGGATGGATATTATCTAGGGCTCGGACCCACCATCTAAATCCCCATTAACGGCTTACGTTGACACTAACAAATGACTAGCAAATCACAACTGAATCGTTACTCCTTGTGCTATTCCAAAATAAAGACAGGTCATTATCCAGCAAGAGAAAAATACAATGCCACACACTTCCAGTTTTAAGGACTGACCCTGCCCCATTTCTTCTGGTCCATTTATCTCAATGCAAAATAACTGGATTATATTCAGTTCATTCAGGGCACACCATAAATTTGCTTGAATTCAATATGGACCGATTAGCTTATGCGTAGCTAGCATTGCTACTAATGAAAGCCCACTAGAGTCCACGCATTCTTTGTTGAAAACTACCAGAGACAACACAATAATTGATATTTTAACAACTTTAAGCAAAGAAAACTACATCAAGACAACATTGTTTGTTTTTTTGTTTCTGTGAGGCCGGCCAATTAATTAGGGACACCGAGCCTGCCGGTGTTGTGATAAAAAGAGAAGAATACTCATGTCAGTAATTTAAAAGTGTAAATTTTGACCTGTTATGAGCCTGCGTGTCTGCATTAAAGGGACTCTAAGCAGATATCTGTGTTTTGTTTATAAATACATTAAATATCCTTGAAGTGCTGAAAACATATGCAAAGACATAACTATATAGTGCTGAATTGTTGAGATATAGCTTAAGCATCTTTTTCACCGTTTGAATCTTCCTGATTTTGTGGGCGGGGCTAAAACACATCCCCGTCAGCGTATACGTTCTAGCACGAGTTCCCTCCCCTTAGCATCCATAACAAGGCTCATTTACCACTCCAGCTTGCAGTTAGCAAGATAACGATGGCTACACCCCTAAAATGTGTCTTCCCTGGATGCCTCAACTTACAGAACAGCTCGATGATGTTATATTAACCTCCCAAAAAAATGAGGAAATAAAAAAAGCAATGGACTGACTTTTTAAAGACACGCCGATGGTGAGCTGGACATCAACACTATCAACCAACTCTGCAGTGCACATTTTACGACGGATAGTTTTGTAAACTTTCACCAGAGAAAACATGGTTTTGTGGGTAACTTGATACTATTGAATGGGACAGTGCCGACTGTCTAACTACCTGGGCTTCCTCCTTCCGTCCCGCTGTGGTCAGGTGTTTTGCTGTGACATTATCTCACCAACAACGAGGGCAAGTTGACTTGTGTGCTTATTTTTAAGATGAACCACAATAACCATTAAATTTTGAAGTTGAGCCTCCTAACGTGATTTTACATCATATAAGCTATGAAGGAACCTGTGTTTTAAAATCCCCTAATTTCCGTGGTTCCAAGCGTGTTCGTTTTCGTGAAAGAACTTCGTTCACAACAATGTATAAAAAACAACCAATTTATTCCTGACAGAGGAGTCTATACATTTTGCAGAGCTCTGGGTTCATAACTACCCTATCTTATCCTTAGCAGATACAGTAGTAGAACAAAACTATCTGACTCTATCCCAGACTTATACAATGTTTCAAACAGGCCGGTGTGGAATCGCTGTCGTCTGATTGGTCCGTAATCTGACGTCATCGTTGTTCGGCCAAATGATGGCCTTCCTGCAATATACTCCTATACTCCAATACACATTCTCTTCCAAACTAGTTAGAATTGCATATTAGAATATAAAGTATTCTATATTCCCTTCAGCTATCACCCCCTTAGTATGCTTGATTCCCTTAGGCGCATCCATTCGACACGCCCACACATCTGAGAGCTGAGAGGTGGCCCTTATTATTTATATAGTTTTGAAAACAGATTTTATATACTTTTATATATTTTTGTTCATTCAAATTTGGCAGGCTTGTTAACATTACGCTTCTCTGTGGTGTGTCGAATTTATATGTCATTTTTTGGGCCTGCTTAGTGCCACTTTAATAAATTACTAAATGTGTAAATCGTAGTCTCTATCAGTCACTCAATCAATCTTCAAACGTTCCATCCAAAGATATGATCTATAATCACTAATATAACCATTTAAATATATAATCGTTAATCTATGTAGCTATTTAAAGATATAATCTAACCATTATTCAATACAGCTATTGCTAATATATTTGTTTAAAAAGACTAAATGTGTGTTTGTGTGTGTATCAAAATATGAAGATCGATTGAGTGAGAGATAGAGACTTATTGTAGTTGTAATTAAGTAACTGATTAATGCAGATTTGAAAGGAGTTACGTCATACTTAGGTCACTTGAATGCTTGGCTCGACTGTGTGACTGCCTCCAAGTCGGTCTTTGATCATCCACAAGCTCCAAAATGGAATCTGCAATCTGTCGCAATATTTTTCATTGTCATAATGTTTACATGATTGGATAAGTTGTACTTGTAGCTGTGTGCTATGCGGCTGCCAGTGCCACGGGCTAATACTATGGAAGTCTCACACAAAGGCATAGATTAAAAAAGTAATAATAATAAAAATAAACACACACAAAGGCACACTTCACAATGATCGCCAGTAGTGCTTTTTGTTGACTGAAACTTGAACTGTTTCATTTTACTTCGGGAGCTTGCCGTCGCATTGGCTGACAGATAGTGTTTACAAAAATCTAAACCTGACGCCATGGCGACTGTGGGCCCCGGAAGTACTTGCAGTGGCAAAACTTTTTTGCCGGAAGTCCCGCCCCATCCACGGCCAATTTGATTATTTGAAAACTATCTATAGCCCCCTGGTTACGTCTTGCTCACAGTTTTTTGGGTCACAGATTTTGGGTCACAACACCAAAAAGAGAGTAAGCTGTTGCTGATGTGTTTTGGCTAGCGCTTACTATACTTACTCATAGTTACTTTAACCAGGATCACTCTATGCATCGAAGTAGAGGTCTATTTTGCGCTGGTCTTGGTATCGTAAAATGCATAAATCTACGCTGGCTGGCTCGGAACATTTGCTTCACTAGCAGCTAGGTAGCTGTGAGTTAGCTTCTAGCTCTCGTCACACCGTGTTGAATTAATAACTTTATCCAATTCAGTCTACCACAGTCGCAGCCTGCCACGAATGTCCATGCAGCTCCTGGTGGAGAGGGCTACGTTCAGCCGTGATTCATGATCAGTTACAGGGCATGGTAGCTAAGGTACAACTGCGCATCAGCAAATGTGCAGTAAGTCAAAATGGCTGTGGATGTAAACAAAGGAAGTAATGCGCCTTAGCATCATTGTAGCTCTTGTCGGAAAAAAAAGTGTGTAGTATGTTCTTATTTGACTTGTTTGGATTCAAATGTGAAAATTATGATTTGGAATACATTTTTCCAGTGCATTCACAAGTCAATTCGACTTACTACAAACTCATTCGTTAACTTTTGTGCTCACCAGCCACTGGTGCTAGTGGTTTCCCAGAGTTACTAGCCACTCAGCAATTTTACTAGCCAGTGTTTTGTTTTTGGATAATTATGTTTAATATGATTAAAGATAGATTAAATCGCTAGATTTAGAACCCTTTTAAATGTAAATAACATTTAATTTAAATTTGCCATCTGATGCCATTGAAAAGAAGGCTTTGCACTTTACTTCCCCACTCTGTCGAGCTCTCTGGAAAAGTTTGAGAGAAGTTGTGCATTGTTTTGTGCTGTTATTTCACATTATATTCCTCCATCAACGCAAGGAGCTTTCTTGAATTGCTCAGTCATTCACAAGCAAAGATGGGGCGAGGTTCACCTCTTCGTGAACAAGTGCGTAAGAAAATAGTCGAACAGTTTAAGGACAATGTTCCTCAACGTACAATTGGAAGGAATTTAGGGATTTCATCATCTACGGTCCATAATATCATCAAAAGGTTCAGAAATTCTGGAGAAATAACTGCATGTAATCGGCAAAGCCGAAAACCAACATTTAATGCCCGTGACCTTCGATCCCCCAGACGGCACTGCATCAAAAACCGACATCAATGTGAAAAGGATATTACCACATGGGCTCAGGAACACTTCAGAAAACCAATGTCAGTAAATACAGTTCGGCGCTACATCCGTAAGTGCAACTTGAAACTCTACTGTGCAAAGCAAAAGCCATTTATCAACAACACCCACAAACACCGCCGGCTTCTCTGGGCCCGAGCTCATCTAAGATGGACTGATTAAAAGTGGAAAAGTGTTCTGTGGGCCGACAAGTCCACATTTCAAATTGTTTTTGGAAATTGTGGACGTTGTGTCCTCCGGGCCAAAGAGGAAAAGAACCATCCGGACTGTTTTGGACGCAAAGCTCAAAAGCCAGCATCTGTGATGGTATGGGGCTGTGTTAGTGCCAATGGCATGGGTAACTTACACATCTGCGAAGGCACCATTAATGCGGAAAGGTACATACAGGTTTTGGAGAAAAGTTTTGGCATCCAAGCAACGTGTTTTTCATGGACACCCCTGCTAATTTCAGCAAGACAATGCCAAACCACATTCTGTACGCGTTACAACAGCGTAGCTTTGTAGTAAAAGAGTGCAGGTACAAGACTGGCCTGCCTGCAGTCCAGACCTGTCTCCCATTGAAAATGTGTGGCGCATTATGAAGCGTAAAATAAGACAACAGAGACCCCGGACTGTTGAACAGCTGAAGCTGCACATCAAGTAAAAATAGGAAAGAATTCCACCTCCAAAGCTTCAACAATTAGTGTCCTCAGTTCCCAAACGTTTATTGAATGTTGTTAAAAGAAAAGGTGATGTAACACAGTGGTAAACATGACCCTGTCCCAGCTTTTTTGGAACGTGTTGCAGCCATAAAATTCTAAGTTAATAAATATTTGCTAAAAACAATAAAGTTTATCAGTTTGAACATTAAATATCTTGTCTTTGTAGTGTATTCAATTAAAAATAGGTTGAACATGATTTGCAAATCATTGTATTCTGTTTTTATTTATGTTTAGCACAATGTCCGAACTTCATTGGAATTGGGGTTGTACTTCTCAGTCCATTCTGTCTGGACTTACTGGTTTTCAACATCCACTTTGTGTTTTTTTGGCTTGAATAAATACTTTGAAGCCCCTCTTGTTTCCCAAAGTTTCTAGTGAATAGCGATGTACAGGAAGTCCTCGATTTACGAACAAGTTCCGTTCCTACGCTGGCGACGTAACACGATTTTCCGCGTAAGTCAGATTTCACCGTTAAAGTCGAAATTTACGGTGAAATACTTCTGTTACGGGTATTGTCCCACGTGATTGTGACAGCAAGCTCAGTGTGTGTGGGCGTCGATGTGTGAGTGAGACGGGACTGCGAAGGAGGAAGGAGTGCACGCCGGTGCGAGTGTTTTTGTTTCTATTTATGTTTAACACAACATCCCAACTGTATTGGAATTGGGGTTGTAAATACCTTTTTGACTTCTTGTAACGTGATGGGCATTCTTTCCTCATGTTTGCTTGGACTTTACCAAAGGCTTTTTACTTTTTTAAAGCAGTTTTAAACGCGGCTGAAATAGGCAAAATAATTTTGTTGAGCATTCTTTTCCTGTATGCATTTTCATTTCCAACCTCTAAAACGTTTGCACAAAAACCTTCTACAGCTGTCAATCTGCT
Source organism: Phycodurus eques (assembly GCF_024500275.1). Classification (NCBI taxonomy): domain Eukaryota; kingdom Metazoa; phylum Chordata; class Actinopteri; order Syngnathiformes; family Syngnathidae; genus Phycodurus; species Phycodurus eques. The sequence continues at coordinate 35,034,569 of NC_084525.1, forward strand.
TCTTCGTGGCTGCATTCTTTATTTTTCCTTTTCATTCCTCTACTGCCTTGAAAGTTGTCTATTCAGCTGGCTGCTCAAAGAATAAACTAAGGTTTTCTAGGTCATGTGCGTATAATCTCCTCAATTTGAGCAGACCTCATGGAGCTTTCAAATTACAGATGATGTGTGTAGTTTTAATGTTATGCCTTGTTGTAGAGATAATGGTTTCTTAATGGGTCACCTTTGTAAAGCTATTTTTTTTTAAAGTTCTGATTTAATTGTTTTAATTGGTACTTTTATGGCATAGTTCCCCTAGTTAAAATTTATTTCTTATTGTTAAACCATGTATGGGTCTGAGATTACATTAAGGCCCCTTGTATTATTATTGAGCAGACAAGTCAGTAATTATAAGGTTTTGGCATTCTGATTTTACATACTGAAAATTTAGAACAGTACAGGTTGCATGAAACATTGTTGTATCTCGGGAAGTATGGAGTAAAGGATCGCATAATCAAATAATCCAAATAGATTTTGAGTACAAGCAGTATGGAAAATGGATGGCTGAATGTCTGGAGCATCTGAAAGTGATGTTTTATTATATTTTACCCACAGCCCTGCTACAGGACTACTATATTACATCAATTCTTGTTGTTGACAAACTTACAGAATCAATCAGACCTGAATGTTCTTGACATCAATACGAGTGACAACAAACTGAAGGCCAGTGGTCTGGATTAGGAGTGTGACAACAGTGTGACCTTTGACACGAGTCCAAAGTCACAAATGAGATAGAGCTTGAAAGGATGTAATACATGATGAGGATACACATAAGCTTAGGTTAAGTCTCCACAGAGTGTCAGAGATCTGGACTGCTAACGCTGCTGGGTGCAAAGCTGACAGCCAACCTTTCTTGACAAGATTGGCAGAGAGGCCTGTCTTGATGGAGCTGTCCAGGGTGCTGACCTCTGCTCGACTGAGCATCTCTGAATTCTCATCTCCTCAAAATCCCCTCAAAGCAGGTCAAAGCACACAATACTGATTTCAAGTGAGTGTAGCTTAGGTTTAATCATGTGCTTTATTCTAAATGTGGTATTGTTTTAATAAAAGCTGTAAGGCAAATCTTAATAGTGTGTGCCATGTATTATCTCAATCCCCAATTTTTTTAGAAATCTTTTTTAAGGTACAGTTTGTAAGGGAATCAGAACAATTGGCATTTCTAAATAAATAAACTTCGCATTCCAGCCAACAGGCTGGTGTATTTTATTAGAGAATAATCTTTAATTGATTCATAATCTTGCACTGAGACTCTAGTTGTTGCCAGGCAGAATTCAGATGACTCAGTCATGTCTGTCCCATACGCCAATGAAGAAAATGGCATATTCCAACTACAATGTTCAGATTGTTTGGATGACAAACTAACCCTGAGACAGAGAAAAGACAGAAACAGGAAGTCAGAAAAACTACTTCCAAAATAGCATTTTTACGATTACCGTAATTTCTCGTGTATAATGCGCAGCCATGTATAATACACACCCTCAAAGTTGACCTCAAAATTCTGGAAAACCCTTTGCCCTATGTATAATGCATTTTTAAAATGCATGATTTTGCTTCCACCCATATGATCAAAACATGAAGTATTATCTGTATTTTGTTAGTTTTTTCAAAAACGCTTTTTTTAAGCACTTTATTTGAACACTTAAACTTAATTTTTTTATTTACTTGCTCTTATTTTGAAATTTAAAGCCCTACTTTTATTTATTAAATGAGAAAACACAAAGTTGTGCTCATATGTTTAATTAGCCAGGCAGAATTTGTAAGGTGGGGGATGCATTAAAGAAAACATGAAGGGCTCGGCGAAACACATTTAGTTTTATTTTCATGGGATTAAAATTAAACTGTCAAGCATTTCAGAAAAGCATTATCATCAAACAAAACAGAACCATAAAGAAATTAATGATGGTTGGTCAACCATCAGTCGTATTTAAAATAAATAAATAAAAATATTTCACAAATTCTGCCAGGGTATATAAATTCATAAGCACAACTGTACATATTATGCAGTCATACGTATCCCTGTCATATTGGAACTTTTTCATAGGCTCTATGTGGCGGTGGCATATTGGAATGAAAGTGTACACCTTTCTCATAACCTCTAGGTGGCGGTGGCATATTGGAATGAAAATGTACACCTTTCTCATAGCCTCTTGGTGGCGGTGGCATATTGGAATGGATGTGTACTGCTTTTTCATAACCTCTAGATGGCGGCATACATTTATAAATGGGAATAAAAATGTAATTCTCCCCTAAACCTATGTATAATGCGCACCATTGCCTTTTGACATTTTTTTGGGGGGTGGGGGGGGAATGTGCATTATACATGAGAAATTACGGTACTTAATGTACACATAGTCATTTTGTAAAATATAGAAATAAGGAGAAAAGGTGCCATCTGGTGGGTTACTGCACCCCTACCCTCAATGCTCACTGATAGCTTTGGAAATGAATGAAATGGTTAACCTCGTCCTTCGATGAAGCTTGCCAGAGTTTGAGTTTTAATGAGCTTTTAAGCGGCAAACTGATAATACAGTACAGAAAGGGCCGGTACGTTACGTTGCAGTTGGACCAATTTACATAATAACCGCCTCCACAGGGAGTTTGGCAATGCCATGACAACCTTGGCTGGTCGAAGATTCAGAACCACTTTCCGGTGGTGGTTTAGTCAAAGTGCCATTCAATTGCAGCCTGGGCACAGAGGGGTGAAACACTACATCACAGCCATAAGGTAAGCAGAGCTGCATTGGGTTTTGTTCTATTAACATTAGCTAATAGTGTTATTTTCTGATAAGTGACACGTGATTGCTCGGGAAAGTTATTGATGCCTATTTGGGAGTATTTGTAGTTTGTACTTTGTAGTGGCTAGCATGTCTTTCACAGTTTGCTTGTTTACATGTCCCATCTATTTATCATGGTAATGAAATCCATATTTGCGACTGCCCAAGCATTTGATTACAGCAAGACAAAAAGTGTCCAAGAGGTTGATGCCAGGCATCCCAGCATGTCAAGCAAGTGGCATTTGCATATAGTTGTTGATAATTATGCATTTTATTATTAGTTGTTTGTGTTTCCTTGTAGTGGAATAGCATTTGTGTGTGTGTCTGTGTGTGTGTGTGTTACTTATTGTGTCTCATTTTGTTGTACCCTAAGTTACTGTTCTGTTTAGTGACCAGTCCTGTTTGATGCATTGTTTGTTAAACTCAATGAGAGTTCGTCACAGATTAGTAGGTTTGTGGTGTCGAGGCAAAAGGTGGAGGGCCCAAATACAGACAAGCAGGGAGGGAAGGCGGGAATGCAGGAGTCTCAAAAAAAGTATTTATTTATAAAAACAAAAAAGGCAAACAAGGAAAAATCACTTCAGAATGCATGACAAAACTAGGGATACGTCACATGTGACAGCAACAACAATGGACAGACTGAAAGACGCCAGGAAGCTAAATACACGCTACCTGACGAGACAACGAGGCACACCTGGATAAGAAACAAGTGGCTGGAGGGAGCTGATTGGTAGACAAGTAACATGGTTAACGAAAACAGGTGGAAACAGAAACCTAATGAGCAAGACAAGACATGAATATGGGTCACAGGAAACCAAGACAAAAACTTGAAACCAAACTAAATATAATCTAAACGAAAACACAGATCATGACAGCACCCCCGCTTAAAGGACAGATTCCAGACGTTCCCGAAAGTCATAACAAAAATTTAAATGGCGCCTGTACACGGGTATAGTGTCTGCTCATCAGGCCAGTCTGTTGGGCATCTGGGACACCAGACGCGAGGTGCTTGGCTGGGCCGGTCAGGAGGCTGGCCAGGACGCCAAGCACAGGGGTTTCTACCAGGCCGTCCAGGCGGACGGCCATGTTGCCGGACCCTGCCTCTGGACGAGCGCTGCTGGGGCAGCGTCGGGTGGTGGTGGCTAAACAAGCGCTGCTGGATCAGGCACCTTGAGCTCCCGGGGTGCAGGAACAGGTGCCATGAGCTGCTGCGGTGCAGGAACAGGTGCCATGAGCTGCCACGGTGCAGGAGCAGGTGCCATGAGCTGCCACGGTGCAGGAGCAGGTGCCATGAGCTGCTGCGGCACAGGAACAGACTCTGTGAGCTGCTGCAACACAGGAACAGGCGCTGCGAGCCCAGGATTGGCATCTGCATTTGCCTTTTCAAATTGCCTCTGTTTTTGCCACCATAGAGGTTGGGGAGCACAGGAAACAAGAGGGGTAGAGTGGGCAGGAACTACGGAAGGTGAACTAGAGTAAACTGGTGGTATGGGACAAGGTGAAGACACTGCACCGGAACAAGGCAATTTGGGGGCAGGTTTGGAAGGAGATGACTTGGACAGAGATGTGGAACGTGGACATGACTGGAAGGGGATGGAACAAGGTGTGGAAACAGGTCAAAAAATTACGTGGCTTTGAAACAGGCAGAAAAACGTGATGATGAAACTTGACCTTTACTTGGGCGCCTCAGTTGACCATCACGCAGGTAGATGGCCAAACAAGTGCCAAAGTAAAGGTCACAAGGAAAGGACTTGGGCTTGGAGTCACAGGGATTGGAAAAAGATAAACTTGTCAAAAACTGAGAAGGACAAGAAAAACAGCTAGGGAAAGAACTGGAAAAATTCCAACAGCATTGGCTGGCCCCAGAAAGACCTTACTGTGTGTGCATGCTTTGTTAAAATATAACATGCTACCGTTAAACATTGAATTGTTGCCAATATTTTAAACTTCTGAAGCCTACCACCGAGGCAGCGACCACAGACTAGTGCATTGTTTCCATTCATCAGAGGGCCATTTGCTATGCCGCGTTAAGCCTGCTGATGTCTGCAATGTGACAATTGATGATTACCTGCGGGAAATTGATCATGATCACCACACTATTAATGCTTCCCTTGAACGAGCAGAATTTGTCATAACAGAATACTGTATTGGCAAGATTCAGCGTCAGAGAGCATGCTGTAACCTCAGAAGTAGCTCCATAGTTCAATGAGAGTTTAAGAAAAAGAAAGCAAGACCTACGTTGTCATATCCAGCCTGTGATATTGAATTCTTCTGGTGTGTCACAAGAAGAGGAAGGGTTCCAAAGTAGCCATTAGTGTATGTTGTTTGGATTTATTTAGTGTCCTTGACCTCTCTCAGGTCAGTGAGGTGCAGTGAGCTCAGTGGCATTGACTGCCACATCTGTGCCGCCATGTGTTGCTCCTCCTGTTACTAGGCTTAGGGGGATCAAAATCCATATGTCACCTACAATATATGGTCTGTTTCACTCTTATGAATAAGTTATCATGTGTTCTTCAGATAAGAGCCCGAGTACTCGTGTGTCATATCTGTGCGTGTCTATGTGAGATCAGGTGTATAGAGTGCACAAAGACAAGAGGCTGATGTTTATTTATGGATGAGGCAGCACTTTTCCAGCTGATCACTGATCTGATTTATCGTGTGATATCACTTGACACTGTCAAAATATGCATTCAAAAATGTATGTCAGTCTGTCTGTATACATACCCACATATTTGGTGTTTCTGGACCTGTTCCTCACCAGTAAATCAGTTGATTTTTGATCAAATTCTTTCATTGATGATAAAATCAATCAAATCAATGAGATCAAAGATAGATGGTATCTAGTATGTCTCTTTCAGAATATTGTGAAGTTGTCCCCCTGGGCATATTTTGGATAAACGTCATTGTTAGTTGCCCCTAGCCTTTTGTTGTTGTGTTCCGCGACTGTGACTGCACACGAAGGGAGGATGGTTAAAGTGGAAAAGCAAATTAAATAGCTAGCGGGGAGACCATTTTTTTATCCACGTGTTCGCATGGGAAAAGACAGCAAGGTTTACTTCATGAATTTACATTGTGTTTGTGTGTGTTTGGAAGCCAGCAGGGAGAGAGATGGAGCAGATTAGGAGGGAAATAGGTATGAGAGAGCGTGGCAACGATTGGATGGCGAGGGAGACGGAAGGGAGGTGGCAGGCAATAAAGTGACCCATCAATCTGGTGAATGAGTGTCCTTCCCGCCGACAATAGTTTGGGAAACGGAGCTTACTCCACGTTCATCAGTCACAGTTTTAGCACGCAGCCTAGCTTAATCTCGTCTTCCGTTCCAACACTTCCTTCTGGAGGAATGTGGCTAGCAAACAAAATGTTTGGTCCGCAGATTCTTCTTCCAATCTTCCACGTGACACCTTTAAGGATGCGACGTGATGCGCTGTGGTTTTTCTACAATCAGCTATGCGGACGGAACTTTGAGAACACATTTTTAGTCTTCATCTGTTTCTATCTTTCTGTCATAGTAATGATTAATATATGAATGGATGGTGAAGAATTCTGTCAATTGTCTTGATCATCACAAGCACATTCAGAGACACTTTGAAACATTCTCTATGGGTTATATTCTCCCAGGTGCATCAAAGGGAAAGGTATTACACCCTGTACAGATTCTCCCATTGACTTAACTGTCATTAATGTACCTTAATGCCAGACATGCACTCTGGGTGGAAGAACCCTAAAATATGGGCGTTCCTTGTCAAATCTGGTCTTGCGTTGAAATAAGCACTTCTCCGTTTCAGAGGCAGTCGTAAGTAAAGCGCTCCGGGAAGGTGAAACATATCGCACATTAAATTTGGATGCAGTTACAATATCGTATATCCCACACATACTAAAAATATTGTGAAAGAGACTTTCAGAAACTAGTCAAATATATTTAGAGAGAGAGCGAGACTTAACAAAACATATTTTTTTCAGTTGATCAAAGAGGCACTGTGAGTTGGGTATTAAAGCGTTTTAGCTGTGACATTTAATGGCAGAGAATATCAACTATAGCTGCTTTGTTTTGCGGTTTGTTGGGATTGCTTTAATGGGCACGTACTAAAAATATTGTGAAACAGACTTCCAGACAGCTATCAAATGTACAGAGCGAGAGAGAAGAAAAAAACTAAATATTTTGAGTTGATCAAAGAGGCACTGTGGGTTGACTATTAAAGCATTTTAGCTGAGCAGCTGAGCAGAGAATATCAGCGCTAACGGTCTTTATTTCAGCCGTTTGTTTATCATACTCACCTGCAACTCTGAAGAGCAATTCTGCTTAAAACATGGTGCCGGCTGGCATTAAAAAACAAGCATTTTGAGTTTTTTGAAAGAAACAAAAATTACCCCAAGATATGACATTGTAGAGAAACAAGTGCAGGGCTCCCACTAATTACAACTAAATCCATCATAATGGTGAGTTATATATTTATGTTTCTATGTCTGGCCATCATGATATCACGATCAACCACTTAGTCTGTGCCTGTTGCAACAAAGGTTGGGGACTACTTATCTAGTAGAACACAGTAGGCACACCCCCATTTTTATTGATGGACCTCAAAACAAACACACGTTCAGTCATGAGCACAGTATCTAAGTGTAGCCAGAGCAGTCCACGTCAACTACACCCTGCATCTGCTACATAAGGCATTTTCAAATTTCAATGACATTTACAGGTCTCAAGAAAAGTACATGTTCCAGGATTTCCACAAAACCTACGCTGTCCATGATTCACACCTCTTTGTTTTTCGCGGTCATTCGCAGCTTGCGCGCGGTGGGTGTGTCAGAAGTCAGGACAGCAGAATCCGCATAAATGAAAAGGTGGGCAAGTCCAGGCCCTTAAAAAAGGACTTACGCACGAACGTGAGAATATGGCCCTTTGTCAACACGAGGCGGGCTTCTATGTAAAGAACAGAAGGCTCATAAATATGGCCACAGATGGATAGCCTTCATAATAACTGAAATCTCTGAGGAGCTTAGGATGCACATTTGCAGGTCTTATTTTTCATTCTTTGCTAAATAAAACATTCCACACATTTGGATCTTTTTTCCCATTTATTTTTGTTTATACAGAGCACGATATTGCTTGGTTGGTGAAATGGCTCTGTGATAACACGATGCTTGGCATGTACAGTTTTGCCATTGTTGTCACGAGCATTGTGACTCGCCCTCACAATCTGAGCTGTCAACAGTGAGAAGGAATGTCTGTGCTCACACCATCATGTCAACGCTTCAAAATCAGTGACACTCATAAAGTCACAGACAAAAGAAATCATCAAATTAATCTGCGAAGTATCCACACTTTTTAAATGTAAGTTTTCTTAAATCTTGGTTAAAAATTATATCTATGTCAACACGCAGCAGGGTTCTTGAAAGAAAATCTGTACCCATTTTAACACATTTGTCAGCTCTCAAGTGCATTTTGTGTCGGAAGACTGAACACAAATCAGGTGACTGGTTGTGCATGTTTAAAATCCACTGTCTCTACATACTGTGGTGTTTAGTTTGATGTACAGTGCTGTGAAAAATTACTGGCCCCATTATTAAATTTTTATATTTTCACATAGTTTCCCCAAGGTAATGTAAAATGCTGATTTTAAATAGGATTTTATTTATTAAGGGAAAAAAAATATTCAAAGCTACCTGGCTCTGCGTGAAAACGTCCATCCATCCATTTTCTGAGCCGCTTCTCCTCACTAGTGTCGCGGGCGTGCTGGAGCCTATCCCAGCTGTCATCGGGCAGGAGGCGGGGTACACCCTGAACTGGTTGCCAGCCAATCGTAGGGCACATACAAACAAACAATCATCCGCACTCACATTCACACCTATGGGGAATTTAGAGTCACCAATTAATGCATGTTTTGGGGATGTGGGAGGAAACCGGAGTGCCCAGAGAAAACCCACGCAGGCACGGGGAGAACATGCAAACTCCACACAGGCGGGGTCGGGGATTGAACCCTGGTCCTCAGAACTGTGAGGCAGACGCTCTAACCAGTCGGCCACCGTGCCGCCCATTACAAAGACTAGTGAAAAATATTAATGCAACAGTGGGCTAAAATAAACAAGAAACTAATAACAGTAAAAAAACAGATGGGCTGAAATGCACACCACCACTCACAGGTTGTTTGTTAATATGTGCCCTGCGATTGGCTGGCGACCACTTCAGGGTGTACCCCGCCTCTCGCCCGAAGATAGCTGGGATAGGCTCCAGCACGCCCGCGACTCCAGTGAGGAGAAGCGGAACGGAAGATGAATGAATGAATAAACATTAAAGTGGGACAACTATGCAAAAAAAAAAGAAATTCAGGAAGGGAGCCAATACGTTTTCTCTGCACTGTAATATTTATTCAACACACTCAATCAAAGCATGATTTCTCAGTCTTATTTTGATATGGTGTACTTTTGACTCAGTGTACATTCATTTCAAGAACAAGAGAATGGCTTTCTGTCCAAGATTAGTTCAGAACGTTTTAACAGCAAAATACAAATAGAAATAACACATTTGTGTTCAAAATTGCTGTCAAAGTGAAACTGTAATTTGTAAGATATAGGAAATACCGTATTTTTTTGTGTCTATATTTCAGCAAAGAGCCAAATAAATGAGTTGTTGCTGGTACAAATATCAGGGCTGCACTGAAAACTAGAATTTAGTGGATGCATCCTCACTTTCACGAAACTCTTGAGTCTGTGCCTAACAGCCGGCTCGGTGTGACAAGAAGACCCAGGAGACGGACCCAGTTTAACACTCTGTCCTACAGCATTTTACAGTCCCATAGGGATGGATGCTCACTCCTTTTCTTTTTTTCTGAAAAGCTGCAATCTGACTACAGAAGTATATCCTTGACTTTGCTTTTTTTCTATTTTAATAATATGAACTAGTTTGCTCTTGTCGCACATGATGATTGTCATCATCAAAAAGTCAAAAAGTGAATTCATGAAATGACTGCCGCTACTCTGTCTACCTTTTGTTGTCATAGGGACAACTTTTGGAATCTTGAGTAATGTGGTCATAATTTGCTAAACCCTCTACTATAAAGCCTCGCATTTGCCAAACATGTACTGAGTACTGTAATGTTAACATTTAGTAATGCTAATCATGAATCTCAAGTATGTAATGTATATTTAATGGCAAGTAGAGACACGTTATGAACACTATTGATACAATATATTAAACATACAGCAGGAACACCATGCATCTATAGTGACAGTCAGATGGTTCTATTTTCATTTGTCCTGAAATCTATAAGTATCTCCAACATGCCTGTATAGTTTATAACACTGTTTTAACCTTTACTGAGCCAGGGCACATATTTTACACTACAAACTCTCACAGCACACCACCAAACAAAAATGCCACAAAAAGCAGATACACAGGTTATTTGTAGCTTCTGCCATCTAGTGGAAAAGCATTTAATTGTTCTGCCAGTCACTGTACGTTGCTGGCATATATAGGTAACCATAGACAGAGGTGGGTAGTAACGCACTGCATTTACTCCATTACGTTTACTCAAGTAACATTCTGGATGAATTGTACTTGTCAGAGTAGTTTTAATAAAACACACTTTTTACTTTTACTCAAGCATTTATGTTAAGAAGAAACGATACTTTTACTCCGTTCCACTAATCTACATGGCACACACTATTTTCATTCATCAATAAAGGCGTGCACGATCTATTTTTAGACTTTCGTTTTCGTCTTCCGCGTCGTGCGCCGTTGCTCCAATCAACCGTCATTACCACAATGATGTTTGACTCAAGTTCTCCAATCAAACGACACACAAAAAAATGTTCACACACAAAGTCTTCTGTTGGGCTTCGCAGGCCAATCAAAGTGAGTTGTGTTTACATTACAGACCACGAAAAACAACAGCTTTAACATGCAGCGTAGTTTGTCAATGGATATTTCAGCCCACTTCTAACTTGAGAAAACACCTTGCGGGAAGTTGCAGATGTCTTTGCTGTTGTTTTGGCAGTCCATAGGGCAACATAAGCACTATTTTATGCTTAAGTAACTCTTAAACATGCATCTTTTAGGGTACATTCTGTTCTATTTCTCTCTCTCTCTCTCTCTCTCTGTCTCTCACACACACACACAAACACACACTCAATAAGTCTGGTTAGTAGTTTTTTCACTGCCTACTTTCTTACTCCTACTCAAGTAATAATTTGGAGGACTACTTTTTTACTTTTACTTGACAAATTATTCAAAATAATAATAAAATAATTTGGCTACTCTACCCACCTCTGACCATAGATACATTATTTGTTAGAGGTGGGAGGAAGTCACATATATGCAAGTCACAAGAAAATCTCAAGTCATAACCTTTAAGCCTCAACCAAGTCCCAAGTCACTGTGAGGAAAAAACATCAACCGAGTCAAGTCAATACTTGGTTTCAGCAAGTCCAAGTCAAGTCATACAATCTTGCTCCAAACGCCACATATATTGGAGTGGTAAGAAAATATTTTTTCACATTTCCCCCCCCCCCCAGTCTTATTTAAAAAAACATTTGATTATTTTAAAAAAAAACAATATTTCACAAATTCTGCCAGGTTATGTAAACTTATGAGCACAACTGTACATATATTTAGTCGTACGCATCCCTGTCATATTAGAATGAAAGTGTAGGCTACACCTCTTTCACAACCTCTAGGTGGCGGTGGCATATTAGAATGAAAATGTACACCTTTCTCATAGCCTCTAGGTGGCGGTGGCATATTGTAATGAAAATGTAGAGCTTTTTCATAACCTTTAGGTGGCGGTGGCATATTGTAATGAAAGTGTATAGTTTTTTCATAACCTCTAGATGGCGGCATACATTTATACAATGTGTTTTTTTTCTTTCATTTTCCCCTATACCTATGTATATTGAGCATTAATGACTTCTGACAATTTTTTGTGGAAAAGAATGTGCATTACACGCAAGAAATTACGGTAATAATAAAATTAATTAAAATGTATATTTGAGATAACTTGTCAAATCATGTAGTTCAAGTCAAAGTCAAGTCTCTTGGCTACCAAGTCTTCCTTAAGTATTTGACAAGCAAGTCGCAAGTCATAAAACTGGCAACTCGAGTCGACTCAAGTCAAGTTATTTGACTCTAGTCCCCCCCTTCTCTGTTATTTGTAGAAAATATATAATTTTCGGGCCAAACAAAAGAAATTAATAATATCCCATGTCACATATCCCATATTTATATAAATATAAATATATAAATAATAAAATATAAATATTAAAAAAAAAAATTATATAAATATATAAATTGTAATGTTATAATATTTTTTAAGATGTGTAGTTTTCAAAATTAATACAAACAAAGCACTTTATGTCCATCCATGTTGTAATGTTTTGCTGTACTTATATTATATTTTTGTGCCACAACATTTTTTCGAAATTGCCGAAAATCAAACAATACCCCAGATATAGCAACAGCGCAAAGCACCAAAAGTTATACGTTTGTATTTTATTATATTGTACTTTTAAAGATGCATTGTGGGATACATTGGGGCATCGTATAGTTAATAGGTGGTTATTCTGAACACAGCCTCTGGTTTCTACAGATGTACCGGTCATGTGGAGTACGCATCCAGTCCTAAATCCTGATACTGTTGATGCTCTAATCAGCCATCACGTCCCCCTCCCAACACCCCCATGGTATAGCAAGACCAAAGCTAAATAATATAAAATATTAATTTATTCCTGTTTTGAGTGTTGGGGTCAATTTAAGCAGCTGGAGACAGCTAGCGCGATCTCTCCCATAGGATATATGTGTGCAAACAAATCTGTGTAATAGGATACCCCCAGATTGGAATAAAAAGATTTTGCGATTATGCTAATAGAAGTGCAAAGTGCATTGAGGTTGTTCAATTCAATTAGAACGTTTTGTTCCAGATGTGACATCATTAGTTGAGGTTGTTGAGTTCTGAAAATGTTTCCGGAATTATCATTTGTCACCAGAGGAAGAAAATGCAAGCGTGAAGATGAAGAAACAATGATGTCCAGTAATTTTGCTGTGTGTTTATATAGCGTGCATGTCATGAGACAATTTAGGCCCAGTTGAAATAGGGGGCACAGCACGCATAGAGAAGGATAAACCCCAACAGCTCAACATAAAACTGATCCAGTTTAATCCAGCTCGCAAAGCTTTAGCCCCAACAGTTTGAAAGGGAAAAAAGGCAAATTGTGCCGCTCACTATGGAACACTATTGTCTCCTCTACCTCGCTTTCCAGAATAGACCAAAGCATTTCCTATTTAAGACCAAGCCCCCAAGACCATTAAAGCCTTGACAGCATTTTAAACTAGCACTGGTGGAGGATTCACCCTGCCAGCTTTAACCAATGGCCTGCAATAAGTCCCTGGAGGCCTGGTGTGGAATGGATGTATGGCTCATGCGTTTTAATGGTGTTCGCACCAGGGTCTGCGTGTTAAGCATGCGTGACACAACCGCACGTGACGGCACAGGGAAATAAATGCATGCACCTTATTGGTTACGTTACGTCTTGTTTCGCCTGGGACCAGCACAGCGTCATGAGGCATTTAATCACAGATCACAACACTTGCACTGTATTTTCTGCTCTATGCTTTACGGGGCTACAAAAAGAAAAATGTACATCAACATCATCTTATTTTATCAAATGTTGCTCCTTCATACTTTATTGCATGGCTCCGTTTGGACAATATTAAGGCCAGGCAATGCTGCAGCACAAAACCAAGCAACAGTATGTAGAAAGAAAGCAGAAGCAGTGCAGTCAGGTTGGTAAATGGCCTGAGGAAAAAGTGCAACCTCTCTCCCTAATTACACTTCAGTGCGTGCAGAGGTGAACAAGGGAGAAGTGTGCACTGGGATTGCTTTAATGGGCAAAACACTGATGAGCATCCAATAACTGCCAAATGCACTTACCTCTGAATATTTCAGCGACCTTTGCATTCAGAGCAACATCTATCATGTTCGACAGCGTCACATCATGATCACTGTCCTCTTTTTTATCATTTCAGTGTGATTATCTCATCAATGACGGGAATTAGACGTAAGGCACATGCTTCTTCTGAGACTTTTTGTCTTCTATCAATGTGACTGACCGACATTTGCCAGTTGAATCCCCATCGCAGTAAAAAGCATCCCAGTGCTATTGATATGCCTCTTGGCCAAATAGACCACGTTTGAATCAATGGATTGGAGCTGTGCAGCTACAGTACTTTGTCAAAAACTCCTCTTTACAGTACGGTCTACTATTTTTTTTAACCTACAAGCACAGTAGACCCTAATTTGCAATAACATTAGGTGTAAGTCTTTGATAAGGAGTAAAAAAAGGACTCAAAAGTACGATTCACAGGTTTTAAAAAAACAAACACAGATTTATTGAGTTCTCAATAGGGATCTTTTAAAGTTCAAGCAAATTTCACTGCGATTCAAGAATGACAACATTCAATAGCCAGAGTAATGAAAAAAAAAAAAGTCCCAGCGAGGCTTTCATAGACTAAGGGCAAAAGTAGCAACAAAAATTCTTAAACAAAAAAAGTAGAGCCAAAGTCAAACCCAGGAATCTCTAAATAAATAGCATGGACTCTTGGTACATGAAAAGAGTCAGGCTTACTACAAATGTAGATTTAGGACAAGGTGGAATGCAAGACGGCCAGACAAAAGACAGGGGCAGACGCAGACTACTTATACACAGGGGAATGGGACAGAGGTGGAGACAATCACCATCACGAGAAGACACGAGGGCAGAATGTAAAGCTTCTGAAACAAGAGGTACCAATTACTACAAAATAAAAGATGACATGACAACATGAAAACCAGACTAAAACTGAGAACTTAACATAACCAACGAGACGTGACAGTCTTTTTGTGTTGAATTGAGGTGTTACAGTTCATTGCAATTGGTCTACGTATTTCCTGTGTGTATTACTACTCCCGTAAAGATCAGGCAAATTGTGCCGCTCACTATGGAACACTATTGTCTCCTCTACCTCGCTTTCCAGAATAGACCAAAGCATTTCCTATTTAAGACCAAGCCCCCAAGACCATTAAAGCCTTGACAGCATTTTAAACTAGCACTAACATATTGTGTCATAAAATATAATCTAAAGAAGACTAAGATGTTTTAAAATTGTGTCACAGAGTGCTCACAAGCAACATGCAGGGATCTTGTTTGATGTACGTCCCGCGTCTCAGATGCACAAAAATTAGCAGGGACTCCTAAAGTACAATCAATCTGCGTCTTCGGACGCATGGCTTAGTACTCTGGCGTGGTGCTGGAAATCCGGCATATGATTTTTGGGCACGAGACAGGACTCTAGAGTACGACTAATTTGGTCGCATATGCGCCCAGATTTCTGAGCGCAAAAAAAAAAAAAAACACGTCCCCAATCATTTGGGTAAGAAAAAAAACATTTCCGCGATGATGTGGGAACAGTTTTTATTCAAGCCAGATGAACGTGGCCATCCCGCTAACACCAATGAACTGCTATGTCGAATTTGTATGAAGTCGCAACAAAGACAACACAACTTAAAAGCTCAAAGTGACACAATCCATTTTAAACACAACCATCCCACCCAATTTCTTCAGCTGGGAACAAAAAACACAGTGAACCATCTCTTGTTTCCCGTCAGCTTGCAATTATGGAAACCTTTTCCCAACAATGCAAATACAAACGTGAATATGGCGCACGTATGATCACATTATGTACAGTATAGCTTTATTGAACATGTTGACAAAGCAGCGTTTAAAGAAAGGCTGCAGCCTTTTAAAAGGTACCATACATACATCTTGAATTGCTTGCTTTTTTTTATTGTTTTGATCTACTTGTGCTGTCATTAATGTTGCTACTTGGCACTTTTTCATAATCAACTGGAAACTTGATTGGCAGAATGTTGCCTGTTAAGGCATTAATGACTGTTTATACCACAGTGGCAAATTTTAACATTTGCAGAAGTGCAATTTTTGGGCACAGAGCCTGAGTCAGTTTTATTTATATATTTTTTTTATCTAAGCTATTTTCTTGATTGTTCTACTTTACAATGTCAATGTTCATTATTCTTAGAATTAGAATTAAAAGTGAATTGTTCTTAAAAACGATGGTTTGATTTGATTATATCAGTGGCATAAAAAAACATTGATACTATCAATGTTTGTCGTGACAGTTTTTGTGAAAATATATTGTCCCCTAAAATTGGCTATCATGACAGGCCTAAACGCATAATATACTGAGAGAGAACAAGAGCAATGGATAACACAAAAATATTGTACAAAGAGTATAACACCTGTAATAAACATCTGCAACATAGCGGGACCGCGAAGCAAGAACTGTGATATAGCGGAGGATTACTGTATCTGTATTCCGTGATGATAAATTGCAGGGACTCATTGTTCCTGGGTTGGGACTCATTGTTTCCATGACTCACATAGTCTCAAGTGTAAAATGATCTATGAACATGTACCTGCTGAACCAATCTCATCTTTGAGCCCATCTGCCACACCCGTCAGCCAAAATATGATGACTATCTATACATAATCTAATGAGATCCATCCATCCATTTTCTGTACCGCTTCTCCTCATGAGGGTCGCGGGCGTGCTGGAGCCTATCCCAGCTATCTTCGGGCGAGAAGAGGGGTACACCCAGTCACCAGGCAATCGCAGGGCACATATAAACAAACAACCAGTCTCACTCACATTCACACCTACGGGCAATTTAGTCGTCAATCAACCTACCACCCATGTTTTCTGGATGTCGGAGGAAACCGGAGTGCCTGGAGTAAACCCACGCAGGCACAGGGAGAACATGCAAACTCCACACAGGCGGGGCCGGGATTTGAACCCCAGTCCTCAGAACTGTGAGGCGGATGTGCTAACCAGTCGTCCGCCGTGCCGACACTTTAATGTTTAAGATCATAAAAAAAAAACCGTAAATAAGGATACCAAGGATAACACGAGTAAACATAAAATGCAATTTTTAACTGGTGATTTTATTTTTAAGGGAAGAAAAAAAATATCCAAAGCTACCTGGCCTTGTGTGAAAAAGTAATGGCCCCTTTAAACCTAACAACTGGTTGGACCATCCTCCGCAGCAACAAGGAAAATCAAGTGTTTTGGAAATGAGTCTTTCACATCTCTGTGGAGATATTTTGGCCCACTCTTCCTTGCAGAATTTTTTAAATTCAGCAACAATGGAGGGTTTCGAGCATGAAAGCCCTTTTTAAGGTCATGAAACAGCATTTCAGATTCAAGTCAAGACTTTAACTGGGCCACTCCAAAACCATTTTTTAAAAGCCTGCTTAATAACCGTGTGTATGAGAGCATTTGAGTAGTGTAAATGAGAGCATTTGACGAGTGTAAATGAGAGCATTTGAGTAGTGTCAGTGAGAGCATTTGAGTAGTATCAATGAGAGCATTTGGGCGGCACGGAGGCCGACTGGTTAGAGCGTCAGCGTTACAGTTCTGATTCAATCCCCGGCCCCGCCTGTGTGGAGTTTGCATGTTCTCCTCGTGCCTCCGTGGGTTTTCTCCTGGCACTCCGGTTTCCTCCCACATCCCAAAAACATGCATTAATTGGTGACTCTAAATTGCCCGTAAGTGTGAATGTGAGTGCGAATGGTTGTTTGTTTGTATGTGCCCTGCGATTGGCTGGCAACCAGTTCAGGGTGTACCCCGCCTCCTGCCCGATGACAGCTGGGATAGGCTCCAGCACGCCAGCGACCCTAGTGAGGAGAAGCGGCTCAGAAAATGGATGGATGGATGGATGAGACCATTTGAGTAGTGATAATGAGAGCAAGACTCGTGCGTATGAGAGTGTTTGAGTAGTCCTTATGAGACCCTTTCAGTAGTTTGTGTGTGTGTGAAAGCATTTGAATAGTAAGTCTGAGAGCTAATCCTGAATAATGTCCCTCACGGCCCCTCATATCTGAGGGCGAGTCTTATACATGCAAGGACACACAATGACACACTTGTGGTGACATAGAAATTAGAAGTCACGATGGAATATTGTTATTATAACTCTTTTTTTTTCACAGAGTGGGAAGAATATATATCCATATCCAATTTATACATCACTTATAGCGTCAATCACAATTGAACGCTGTTATCTTTGTAAAGGCAGACTTTTCGATACAATATAAGATCGTGCAAGTGGTCAATTGTATACTGTATGTACTGTATTGTATGTGAGTGAGCAAGTTGCAACTTGTGCATTAACAGAGATTGTCTGCGGTTTGGAAAGGCTGTAAAGAACAACACTTGATTTGATATGCAGGAAGCACAGATGATATCACTGACAAGCTATTAGAAGGCTCTCACAGCACAGTGGGGAGAACACATGGCTCATCTCAAGTGCCAATTACCATAAACATCGACCATGTACTTGTAAAAGATTGGCAGGAAAGACAAATAAAGACAAATGCTCTGGTATAAGATAAAAACAAATAAACAATATGGTTGAAAACAGCAGGCTACTAATTACGTACTGTAAATACACTCGAGAAATGGCACTAAAACAGAGAAGCAAATAGAATACAAACCAGTTGTATATTCACCCGTTGAACAAGGTGCAAGACCCACATCGATAACTCACTCTTCCTTCTCCTCTGCGCATCACAAGAGGCGAGAGGTGAGGGTGGTTACTGGGGGGCACGTGACTACAGGAGACATTTATTACAGTGCTGCTTGGTGACTGACAACAGTCCAGTGGTCTAGGTTCTGCTTGTTATCATGCAATGCATGGATCTAACTGGAGCTGTTAGTCAGCAAGAGCCTGCATGCCGTTTTATACTTCCCAGTGGGCCAATGGTGGCGGCTATGACAAAGCAGCAGTAATTTCAGTGGCCCTGTGAGGATCATTGTGTCAAAACGCATTTGTTACATGGTAAACCGCCGTGGAAAAATAATCTCATCGGGGTTTATTATGTCACTTTTTTTCTTTGCCATTTGTCCTTTTCTTGTTTTAGTGACAATGCAGAGCACTTTTAGCAGGTTAACCAATTGCCACAAATTACAATCTTTTTCTATTTGAATTTAATGATCTCCCACATGCTCACAATCAGAATATTTGTATTATAAATATGAATAATATGAATTTATATTCATAAAAGTGTGTATTTTAACTTCTTGTGCAGAACGAAGATGTATAGGGATCTATAAATGTGTAATAAGTGCACCATTTCTGGCCAATCGAAAGTGCTGATTAAAACTTTGAATATGTTTGTCTCACACATTTGCTCATTTTAAATTAAAGGTCCCATGCCATCATTTTTGTCTCAATAATCTTTGCTGTCCTTTTATCGCATTGGCAACTTAATTTTAGTTGAAAATAGCCAATATACCCTTTTTCAAGCTATTCTAGTTGGTCTTTTTCACCTAGCAGTTGAAACGGACAGATTTCTCATTAATATTCAACATGTAAATAAGCTTTGCTCTGATTGGATTGCTGATCTCAATTTTAATATGGAAAACAGCTTGGCTCTGATTGGCCGCTGGTGATACAGTATCTCAGCGGCCAAGCATTCATAGCCATTGCATAGTCTGTGTGTGTGTGTGTGTGTGTGTGTGTGTGTGTGTGTGTGTGTGTGTGTGCGTGCGTGCGTGCGTGCGTGTTTGTTTTACAAACTGCATTTACACGCACACAATCCGTTTCATTCATTACATGTTGTAATGCAGAAGCCTGCCGTCTTCCATCATCCCCAAATGCTTTGGACCTGTGAGAAAATACCGCCAATACTGAACATTACTTCCTTCTCATCTTGGCCCTGTGATGTTCAACACTTGACAAGGGTTCGTCAGTGCAGTAGGTGGGTGGGCGTACGGTTCGCAATTTCTGCGTGTGTCAGTGTGTAGGTAGGTGTGTGTCAGTGTGTCAGCAGTGGCGCCTGCAGGACACGACCACGCAGGGATGCAGTCAGCTGGGGTGGATGAGATACAGCATGCGGCGATGTTGTAAAACGTTGGTGCATTTGTCAAGCACACTGCTGTGCCCATCCAGGAACAGTAACTCAGATAAGTGGCTGCTCCCGCTCAGGGGAGATTGTATGGGAGGTCAAAGAGCTGTGAGAGGTGGCAAAGCAAGTGTCATGAAAATGTGTGTGCCTAACATTCAGCTCCCAGGCAAGATTTCACGCTTGCGATGGCAACAGGGCTCTCACCATTGACTGATCAGTGACTCACTCCACTATGACACAGACAGCATCTGTTAGAGGGAATCAAATGTAGCCCAGATCTGCTGGGTGAATTATGAGGCTTTATAAACTAGATGAAATACTGTATGACTCTTCCTAGGGAGCTTTACAGTTCTGAAAGTCTTTGATAGGACACAGCACTGCAGTTTGGCTCTTTCATTGCCCTCTCATTTTCTGAGCTTGTGCCCCGTAACCTTCTGGTTTGGTGTGTATTTGATCATTATCATTATACAGTATTACAGTTGCGGTGCACCCTTTGAGGCAAATGGAAAAGGGCTCATTTGTCAAAAATTACTATTACATTCCCAATTTTTGTAACAAATTGGACAGATTAAGGAAAGACAACTGCAATTTATGCCAATTATTTGTTTTCATTATGTGCTCATTTTTCTAAATGCTTAACCTGCCTGCATCATAGAATCCATTTATCCCATGACCATCCCTTACTTGGTCATCTCTCCATAACATGTGGCAGAATCTGCATACAGAACCTCTACCGGTTCTCTTTCAGTATTCATCACCACCCTCAAATGTACCCATTAAATTTGTAAGTTGATATTGTGTTGTGTTTGTTTTGAAATGTTTCGGTTACTTAGATATAAGTCACCACTGAGGTTGTACAATAGAATATCAGCTATTAGATCATGTCTCTGGGGAAGTTTGTTATTGAATTAAAATACTGTGATGACATAGATTCTTTTTAAAGCTACGTTTTCCTATAAAGCTTAATTTTTTATTTTTTTATTTTTTTAAAATGTATGCATGCATTTTAATACTGTCCTGGCCACTCAAGCTCTCTCTAGTGGTATTCATAGTATATTATTTTGTTTTGAATTACATTACATTACATTCAGTGAATAGTCTTTTATGAGGCGATGTTCAGTCTCTGTCGAAGTGTGTACTTTAAATTTCTCTTAGGTGAATTTGAGACACTGGCAGCAACCTTTTAGAATGTGTAATTAATAAGAAGCCACAATACCATGTTTTCTCTATCTTGCTTAATTGCAGGAGGAGCACTTTGGGTCTCTTGTCCTGCACTAACTGGCGACATGCTCTAAGGACAACCCACTAGCCACCATGAAAGGCTTAGGAGCCAACCGCAGTCGACATCTCTCTGACTCGTGTGAACCAACAGGGTTCCCGCAGAAACCTCTCTGCCCTTTGACCTCTGACCCTCACTGCTCCTTCATGTTGAGCCCAACCATAAACCACTATGGCACCCTGGATCCTCAACTCCACCAGTATCCTCCAACTACCCCAACCACTTTGACTCAAGACTGCCTGCTGCCTTTCAACCAGATGTCCAACAGCAGCACCTTCCCTCGTCTCCACTTCAGCCCACAGACAGATCAGGTGGACTGTCCCCAGGGCTGTATGATAAGCGGTGCTGGAGCCAGACAAGGCAGCAGGGCAGGTGCACTTTCCACCTCTCTGTCTATGGGTATGGGCCTGGGCTTGGGTCTAACAGGTGCTCCCATGATCACAAGTGGATCCGCCACCATCTCCTCTGCAGCTGCCGCCAAGATGAATCGGTTACCCTCTAACATCTTGGATCAACTAGAAAGGCATCTCCCCCTACAGCGGGACGGCTTCAGCACTTTGCAGTTTCACCGAGGACGTATGTCGAAACAACGCAGTGAGAGTCCAGGACGGATACGCCACCTGATGCATTCTGTGCAGAAGCTCTTTGCCAAATCTCAATCCTTGGAAAACTCTTCAATTAAAGGAAATGCAATCACCGGAACCAGTGAGGACAGTGGTAGACGGACCCACAGGAGCAAGAGTAAAGATAGGGCTAAGACTGAAGGACCAAAGCAAAGATCGAGGCCGAACACATTGGGCCTGTGGAGTTCAGACAACACTCTTGACAGTGATACTACCAAAGCTGGCACCATTGCTGTTGGTTACCGCAACCCATTGTGCATGATGACACTTGGTAGAGCGATATCAGACAGCCAGGCCCACCCTAGACATATCGAACAGGGCTACAACACCATTTCTGCACATACTCTCAAATCCTCAAAAAGCAGCAGTGACCTCAAGCTCCTGGGATGTCCAGTAGCACCGGCAGGATCCAAGGAAGAGGAGGGAAGAACTCGGAGCAAGGATGATACATTGGTGAAGAGGGGCTCCTGGTCTAATCTCACACTCAGTCAGGCCAGGCAAGTGTTACAGAAGGGCTCCACTACAGTCAACAAGACCCTTTTAAAAACAAAGTCATGCCATCAGGATCTGGCTAACCAGTTCCTTCAGGTAGGCGTACCAGTGAGTATTCATCTTCATCATCATTCTTGGTAAATTTGCATGCATACGAACACAAGTTATTTGTGTTTACAACACTCATTTATTAGCTCCCTGATTTTCAATCTGTTTATTACATGCTTGTATGCAATACATTTGGTTGCAAGCTACATATCTTTATCTTAACGTTCATAGCATCCATATTATATTTTAAGGCCATAATCATATTTCACAAAAAGTCATAAACACTCCAAATCATTATGCAACATTTTCGGGATGGATGCAGTCATTTGGATTACACTGACAAGTCTTAACTGAAAATGTGTTTCTACAATCCAGGTTCCCCTGGGGGACTGGGCTGGCTCTTTAGGTCCCAGCCGAGCTAAAGGAACAGAAATCCCATGTCGTAGGATGCGCAGTGGCAGCTATGTGAAAGCAATGGGAGACATGGAGGACAGTGAAGACTCAGAAGGTAGCCCCAAACCTTCCCCCAAATCTGCAGCCCGTCGCCAGAGCTATCTGAAGGCCACTCAGCAGTCCTTCAGTGAACAGCAGCCTCTTCCACCTGCACGCAAGTGAGTTGCACTGCACAAGGGGTCATATTCATAATTGTGCCCTTATATCTAGAAGTCCACATACCAACAGAAATGATCTCAAACTGGAGTGCCATATCTTTTTTTCCTCACGTTTCCAACGCTACGCAGCAGGGGGCAGCATCTTGTCAAAAATGACAATGGTTTCTGAATAGCAGCATCCTGATTATTAATATTGTGCTGGTAGCTAGAGGAGAGTACACAGTCGAAACGCAATTATATTATTTGAATAAAAACAAAATTATTTGCCATGTGTTTGACCCCTTCATCCACGTCGACAGGCCTCGTTGCTACGCTCTCATGCGGGAGGATTTTCTTTGGTCTCCACTAAAGAGTGCATGCTCTATGCAGCATCTGAGGTCAGTGCCGTCCCTAGGCAGGTTGTATGGCCAATGAACCGAGCCCACCTTACTTGCCCTACCCCCACTACCCGGCATCACTTTTGGTCAATCATTCCCACCAGTCTTCAATCATTCCTTAACCTACACTACAATGATTTTTTCACAAGACTCTTATTCTCTTCTTTTGAAGCCCTAATTGCATAACATGCCAAGCAACCATGTTATTCCCTCAAGCCCCCTACTGCTTGGAGCACACATATTTTCACTGTTATCCCCTCAACTCCCCTCTGCCTGGTACACACAAACTTTCATTAACCCCAGGTGCCAATTGTGCAGACCAGAGTCGAGGAAACTTGCCAGAAATACTGTAGTTACTGTAAGAGCAATCACAAGTCAAACAACGACTCAATATGACGCACATTTCCTCATAAATGAATGTTTCCACTCTGCTGCTATTTTAAACCCAAGATTCACTCTTTTCATATCTCTCATATCTCTGTTTTTAATCGAAAAATACCCAGGGGAACTTTGGAGTAGGATTTCAAGTTTCTCCTGGATATAAAAGACTTATCTACACTACACTCTGGATGACATCTTAGAAGCTAATTATTGCACTCACTTCCACAGCTCCCTGCCCTCCCTAAAAGAACTGTCCACAAATCGGAGCCTCGACAACCTAGACTGCCTGGTGAGCCCACTGGAGATGCCACCAGGCCACGGACACAATGATTTCAGCCATTGTCCCGCTACATTAGCCAGAGGATCCGGCACTCACGTATGTGTCTCTCACAGTACTTTGCACCAGTATTTCACAACATACATTGAGCCAATATTATGGCACACCACCAACCCGTAAAAAAAAAGTATGAATACTAAAATGATGATCTCTTCTCAATTTACATTTTACTTTAAATTGACTTAGTGTGAATTCTGGGCCTGCGAAAAACAAAACTAATATATTCGCAGGGTTCCATGACTTATTCTGTTGTATGAATGGCAACAAGTGAATTAATAGAGTTATTGTACCTTCTGACATTTAAAGGTCAGATGACAAAGATGTTATGGGGTCAGTTAAAAATCATATTTGCATTGTTTATATGTTATGTATTACATGCACGTAACTTCCAGCAAGTTTTCAATCATAGTTTAGCTAAAAAAAATTTTTTTATGACGCTGTGGTTGACAAGCTCCCAACACCACCCCCCCCTCACACCAGAACTCCAGCAGATAAATGCAATGAATTTGCTTGTTATTTTAGTGAAAAAATACAATCTATCAGGTTAAATATTAGCACAAATCAGCATAATGATCAAATGATACTACATCTGAAGCCACCCAAACTATATTGCCATGTCAGAATTTGATACAGTTGAGAAAGAAAACTGTAGAGAAAACGGTTCAGCAGCTGAAAGCATCAACGAGCTCTCTTGACTCAATACCATCTGACTTTTTCAAAGCTATTGCAAAGTCTGTGCTAGCTGATTTGCAGCAAATAATCAATTGCTCCGGCCCCGCCTGTGTGGAGTTTGCATGTTCTCCCCGTGCCTGCGTGGGTTTTCTCCGGGCACTCCGGTTTCCTCCCACATCCCAAAAACATGCATTAATTGGAGACTCTAAATTGCCCGTAGGTGTGATTGTGAGTGTGAATGGTTGTTTGTTTGTATGTGCCCTGCGATTGGCTGGCAACCAGTTGAGGGTGTACCCCGCCTCCTGCCCGATGACAGCTGGGATGGGCTCCAGCACGCCCACGACCCTAGTGGGGAGAAGCGGCTCAGAAAATGGATGGATGGATGGATAATCAATTGCTCACTTCAGTCAGGTTTCAATCAGATTTCTGAACTCATCACAATACAGAATCTGCTCTTATCAAAGTGCTAAATGATATAAGGTTGAATACTGACTCGGGAAACGTGTCAATTCTGGTCTTGTTGGACCTCAGTGCGCCTTTTGATACATTAGATCATAATATACTGCTGGTTGGAAATGTGGGTAGGACTAAATGGAGCAGTCCTTAAATGGTTCAGGTCCTACCTGGAGGAAAGGAGTTATTTTGTGACCATTGGAAGTGTTCAATCTCATTGAATGGCAGTGACCTATGGGGTCAAGGGTCCGTTCTTGGACCCCTCCTGTTCAGCCTGTATATGCTACCCTTGCGTCAAATTCTCCAGAACTTTAATGTTCACTATTATAGCTATGCAGATGACACACAGTTACTAAAACTGCCTTCTACCATTTTAAGAACACATCCAGAGTGAATTGCATGTGCCAAGCAGACCAGGAGAAGCTCATCCATGCGTTTATCCCAAGTAGACTTGACTATTGTAATGGTCTTCTGACTGGACTCCCCAAAAAGAGCATTAAACAGCTGGAGCTCATTCAGAATGCTGTAGCTCGGGTTCTGACCAGAACAAAGAGGTCAAAGCATATGACTCCAATTCTAAGGTCTTTACACTGGCTCCCAGTCAGCTTTAGAATAGATTTGAAAGTTCTGCTACTGGTCTATAAATCACTCAGTGGTTTAGATCCTGAATACATGGAAGAAATGCCAATGAAATATTAACCCAGTAGGGCTCTGAGATCTACAGACTCAGATCAAACAGTGGAGCACAGAGTCCAAAGCAAACATTGTGAAGCAGCATTTCGCTATTATTCTGCACACAAATGGAATAAGTTGCCAATTTAAGTGACGTCAGCCCCAAGTGTGAATGTTTTTAAGTCCAGGTTAAAAACTTTCCACTTCTAAATGATATTTCTTGCACTGTACGCTGTTTTAATTAGACTTTACACACATCAATACTTAGCATTTTATGCTGATTGGCTTTAATGTCATAATTCGCCCATCCGATCAAAGACGTTCGTTCAAGGATTGGTTGAGGTATGTTCACGTACGTCTAATACGATATGGTTCACAAGCAGCCAACAAAACGTTATGTAGCCTAGCAAGTTAGTGCTAGCACTAACGGTTTTGTACGTAAACATGCTGGCGTTCTGTTGAATAATGCTCTAAAGTTTCGGTGTTTGTGAAGTTATTTAATTACAATAAAGTAATTTAATTACAGTAAGTTAGTACCCACTATTTCTGTCATGTTGGTTTGACCTGACTGATCAGAATGCATGACCTGATTAGAGAATATTTTTGAAGATACTCAGTATACAGTACACAAGTATATACAGTAAATGAACAACTCATTTAAATAGACACATTGCTCCATCTTGTGATCAGATGGGTGATCGGTTATCGTTTTTTTTAAACATGGTGATCGGTGACCGGCCCTAAAAATCCTGATCGTGTAAAGTCTAGTTTTAATTTTACTTTTATTTTTCTCTGTTTTAAATGTTTATAAGCTGTTTTTTTATTTGTTTTTAAATAATTGTAATCATGTAAAGCACATTGAGTTAGTTACCTTGTGTATGAAATGCGCTATATAAATAAATTTGCTTTGCTTTGCTTAATGAAGACCAATGCAATAGTAAGTCGATGGATGATGGATTTGTCCATGTAAATGTAAATGAAAACCATTTTCAGACCGGTAGAAATACAAAACCCAATTCCAATGAAGTTGGGACGTTGTTCCATCCATCCGTTTTGCCGTACCGCTTAACCTCACACGGGTTGCGGGCGGGCTGGAGCCTATCCCAGCAATCTTCGGGCGAGAGGTAGGGTACACCCTAAACTGGTCGCCAGCCAATAGCAGGTTGGGACGTTGTGTAAAATGTGAAATTAAAACAGAATACAATGATTTGCAAATCCTTTTCACCCTATATTTACGGAGGTCGAGACAGGTCACAGCAATTGAAATCGCCACAAGAGTGGAAATGCCATAACACAACGACAATAACACAAAACAAATGCAAACACCACAACGCTTTGGGTACACCGGAAGTGACCACGGGACTCCCTCCGACTTTATAATTCGTCTGGGTTACTGGGGACTTATGTTGCCGACAGACCAAGTGACTAAATCGGGTTTAAATCCATCCATCCAACCATCAATTTTCTGAGCCGCTTCTCCTCACTAGAGTCGCGGGCGTGCCGGAGCCTATCCCAGCTATCATCGGGCAGGAGGCGGGGTACACCCTGAACATATAAACTAACAACCATTCGCACTCACATTCACACCTATGGGCAATTCAGACTTGTCAATTAACCTCCCATGCATGTTTTTGGGATGTGGGAGGAAACCGGAGTGCCCGGAGAAAACCCACGCAGGCACGGGGAGAACATGCAAACTCCACACAGGCGGGGCCGGGGATTGAACACCCGTCCTCAGAACTGTGAGGCAGACGCTCAAACCAGTCGTCCACCGTGCCCGGGTCTAAATAGTTTTAATGAATAAAGTTGGAATATTGATGATTTATGAAAATCAAAAAGTGCTTACTTTAGGTAATAGCTCTGAAATAGCTTACTTCAACGTAATTTTACAACTTCTTTCATTAAAACTTGTGCAACTTCCCCCTTCAGTCATTTGTTTTCCTCAACTTTCAACTTTCCTCAAAAAATCAAAGTCATTACTAGGACAGATATCGTTTGTTTTGAAATATGTTTCTTTAGCTTTTGGTGATATGGGTAGTGTGAGGTATTTTGTTGTAATCCCAACTTCAATTTAATAAGGATAATATTTTAATCGATTTTTCTTTCTATCTATCATAGTCTATGAGAAACATGAGTCCAAATAATTCTACAGTCTGAGGGTGTACCCAAAGTGTTGTGGCGTTTGCATTTGTTTCGTGTTAATGTTGTTGCGTTGTGGTGATTAGGTTAGTTTTGTGTCAATGTTATATTGTGGCGTAATTGTGTTGTATTGTTGCATTTGCATTTCCGTTGTGGGCTGATGTTGTTGTGTTGTGGCGTTAATGTGTTGTAGCGTTTGCATTTGTTATGGCGTTTGCAAATGTTGTGACCTATCTTGGCCACGGTACATATTCCATTTAATACACTAAAAAGACAAGATATTTACTGTTCAAACTGATAAACTTTGATTTTTATAACCATTCACTCATTTTGAATTCGAAGCCTGCAATATGTTGCAAAAAAATGGGACAGGGGCATGTTTACATCACCTTTCCTTTTAACAATACTCAATAAGCATTTGAGGACTGAAGACACCAATTGTTGATGCTTTGTAGGTGGAATTCTTTCCTATTCTTGCTTGATGTACAGTAGTCAGCAGTTCAGCAGTCCGGGGTCTCCGTTGTCATATTTTGCCCTTCATAATGCGCCACAAATCTTTAATGGGAGACAGGTCTGGACTGCTTGCAGGCTAGTCTAATACATTCATTCGTTTACTACGAAGCCACACTGTTATAACACGTGCAGAATGTAGCTTGGCATTGTCTTGCTGAAATAAGTAGGGACGTCCCTGAGA
The DNA here is from genome assembly GCF_024500275.1 of Phycodurus eques. Lineage (NCBI taxonomy): Eukaryota > Metazoa > Chordata > Actinopteri > Syngnathiformes > Syngnathidae > Phycodurus > Phycodurus eques. Next base: position 35,063,107 of record NC_084525.1, read on the forward strand.
AAGCCGTTGCTTGGATGGCAGAATACGTTGCTACAAAACTTGTATGTACCTTTCAGCATTAATGGTGCCTTCACAGATGTGCAAGTCACCCATGCCATGGGCACTAACACAACCCCATACCTTCACAGATGCTGGCTTTTGAACTTTATGCTGATAACTGTCCAGATGCTCCTTTTCATCTTTGGCTAGGAGGACACGATGTCTATGATTTCCAAAAACAATTTGATTGTGGACCCACCAGACCACAGCTCACATTTCCACTTTGCATGAGTCCATCTCAGATGAGTTCAGCCCCAGAGAGCCTGGCGACATTTCTGGGTGTTGTTGCTATAAGGCTTTCGCTTTGCATGGTAGAGTTTTAACTTGCATTTGTAGATGTAGCGAGGAACTGTGTTAACTGAGAACGGTTTTCTGAAGTGTTCCTAAGACCACGTGATAAATATCCTTCCCACAATGGTGCTAATTATTTTTTTTAATGCTGCGACACCTGAGGAATCAATGGTCACAGGTGTTTGTTTTTGGCCTTCCCGCATACGTTCAAAGATTTCTCCAGATTCTCTGAATCTTATTTGTCCATGTATGATTATTTTTTGTGGGTACATCTCAAGGGATATACGCGTAGAGCCCGTACACGGGACGAGATGAAGGAAGGTATTCGTGAGGAAGTCACCCAAATCAACAGAGAAATGTTGGAGAGAGTGGAAGCCAACTTCCATCAATGCCTTTAGCAATACATCAATGAAAACGGACACCAAATGATGAATGTTGTTTTCAACACAAAATGTGTTTTTTCAATAGAAACACATTGATGTCAATAAAATGTGTTTGCAGCTACCATTTATTGTTTTGTGAGTTTTTCAAAAACCTCCGAGCTTTCTGCCCAACCCTGTATTATAGACCATAAATGCCGAAATGCCTAAAATCCTTGCAATTTTACGTTGAGAAACCTTGTTCTTATAAACTGTTGTACTATTTGCCCACACAATAGTTCACAAAGTGTTGAACCTCACCCCATCTTAGCTTGTGAACAACTGAGCCTTTCGGGGGATGCTCCTTTTATGCATGACAATCATGAAACTCACCTGTTTCCAATTAACCTGTTCACCTGTGGAATGTTCCAAACAGGTGTTTTGTTTTGTTGCATTCCTCAACCCTCACATGGTTGGCCCTGTCCAAGCTTTTTTGGAATGTGTTGCAGGTATCAAATTCAAAATGAAAAAAAAAACAATAACATTCATCAGTTTGAACATTAAATATCTTGTCTTTGTAATGCATTCTATTAAATACAGTTTTAAAAGGATTTGCATATGCAGTAATTGTATTCTCTTTTCACTTAAGTTTTACACAACTTCCCAACTGCATTGGAATTGGGGCTTGTACTTGAAAGAGTATTGATGCCATTTGGCTACAAAATGATTAAATGTGATCAATGAAAATCATTAAAAGTATCTGTGGAATCTGCAAGCTCAAATAAGTCTCATTTGGTTCAACCTCCAACTTTTTGTCTGAGTCGTACTTTTGATCAAAACCTGAAATGTACAAAACCAGAGGCATACAACAGAGTTTCCAAGTCAATAAGATTGATGAAATTGATCCTTTAATCAGCAACTGGAAATAATAATTTGAGTGTCAGCGTAATGAAAATGAGTTAAGAATTGTTTTTACTAAAAACTATATATTAGTTGTGTTGTGTTATAGATTATAAATTATATTAAAGGGAAATGTGCAGTTTTTAGCCTCACTAATGTGCACAAGCATGATTCTCAAACATGACCATTAATAATTGGCATGCTTATGAAAGTGTGTAGGTGTGATAAATAGTCAGAAAACGCTGTCCAGCTTCAACAAAATAGCAGCGCTAGCAATACTAATATACCATTAGCACTGTAAACAAGCCAACTTTAGCTAGGCACGGCTGCTACAATGCTAGCTTGACTTATTTGTAATAATGTGTTACTATAACAGTACTTTAGAATTTTTAATCAATTAAAAATGAAAAATGGGTGATGGATATACCTGTCAAGCAGAAATGTTGCTAATTCCGTGTCGCTTCTTAATCTTTTCAGCTGCTTGAGGTCCCCTTTGCTTTGCTTCTGTTTGCTAATATAATGCTGTTAGCAAATGAGGGATGGTCTTTTTTTGGTGGATATACCAAAAAGCTTATAGAAAAGCTCCTGAAGCCCAAGATAACAGGCTAGCACGAGCCTGCAGGGGTGTGCGGGTTACTGGCTATGAGTGTGCACGGGAATGCTTGGCAAATGATTGATACCTCGTAGGTCCATGATAGGTTGTTATTTCTCGGGCATGGTGGTTTCTTCAAATGAAATGTAAACCCCACTTTAAATAGTAGAGTAGAAAATGTACACAGTTGGGACTACTGTAGAAAAGCATCCATTTCTGCTGATTGAAGTGGGCGATACTTACCTTTTAACCTGAAGGCAAAAATAAAGCATTTTCATAGTGAAATACATCATATGCACAGAATGTCTACCATGTTTGTGTAGTTTTGCATGGCAGAAAACAGGCACGGTGGTGCTAATGTTGTTGAAGAAAGGTTCAACACACTTCTTTTTACACAAAAAATATAATTCACTCTTGTGAGATCATGTTAGTGAGGATGGTTGGTTTTAATCATTAATCTGCATGTTTTTGTCAGAATAATACAGCTTCCAATGACTCACCACCTCTAATTTTATCCATCACACTTTATTTTTAGTAACAAAAATATTGTCTACCCGCCCAGCAACACCAGGGACAGTGTACAATCAGTATCGACGCTGAATGACATCAATAAGCAAAAGGCTCATACCTGAAACCCAAGCAGAATACTGCTGAAGGTGCAGCTAGTACAGTTAATGCATGTTTCTCAGTCTACCTTCTGCCCTTAGTTTGAGAGTCTGCACATGATCTTGCAGGTATGCGGGCGTGGCTTTGGGCGCTCTCTTCTGCACTGCGAGGGAGAATCACAGGCAGTGGAGGCCTTGGACCTTCCTGCGCCTACCTGCTTTAGGTCACGTAGTCACAGCTACCTGAGGGCCATCCAGGCCGGTTGCTCCCAGGATGAAGATACAGCCTCTGTGGACTCTGATTCACCTCCACCCACCGCCAAAAGCTACAACTCAAACACCAGTGAGTATTGTTCAGCGCAAACTTACAGCAGTGAAATATTCTAATATTCTAAATATTCTAAATATTCTATATTCTGTACCATTCAATAACCAGATAAGGAAATATGCTATACTAAATACTGTGTATTGATTAGTTATATTAAACCAGTGAATCTGTTTCAATTTATATGTAATGCATCAATACGTACATTAAATTAAATAAAAACATTTTATGTAATCATTTAATCATTTGATATACATATATATGCATAATGCCATGGTGGATTAAAATATATTTTTTTAGGAATAAAACATTTTCCCTATTTTTTGATGTCGGGCATTATAGTACTTAGAGAAGTATGTTCTGAGGTGGTGTACTATATTGAAGGACATCTAAGGACAATGGGCTTTGAAACCAGAGGGTCAGGTTTCAGGTCCCATTGTGGAGAAAATGTAAAAATGGCAATACTTGTTAGAGAGATGCTGGTTTACTTGCCCACTACTGTCGCGGTCCCCTTGAGCACCCACCCCATCTTAAGAGGTGCAGCACTGTTGCGTACCCCTTTCTCTCTGACATATCTATAGGGCTGTCACTATCAAATATTTTTAGAATTGAATATCCTATTCCACCAAGTAATCCTCCCCTCCCATGCCCCCCTAAAAATGGTTTGCTATTATTTGTATTTTATTCTCATTAACAAGGGATGGACTTCTATCCTTTCACTGCATATGTTGGTACTGGGTGTATCATATGAATGTGGTGTGCAGAATGTTAGTTGAATGTGAATGAATGGAAGTACTTGTTATACAATAATAATACTGTATAGGCTCAGCAGGAAAAGCTTAGTCATAATGCTATTGTTTCCTTAAAAATTATTTTTTACACACTTTTGCATCGCACCGCTTAACTCCCCTGTCTCCAACTCAATCTGTTTAGTCAAGCCTATGTATCAAAAAAAGCTTCAATATCATGATGAGGCAATCTCTGGAGCACACACAGCATCATTGACTGCAGACAAACATAATACACTATGTTCTAACTAGCAATGGTAGGGTTGCATTACGATCTAAGTTATAACTAGTGATTGTAGGTTATATTACATTGGCTAATATGCAGTTATGTTACTAAATCCAGAAAATCGGCTGCTGTTTTCTTTCCATCTCTCTGCGGTAGATTTCCCGCACTTGGATTTGGCAGACGTCCACTAAAGTTGTTTTCTCATTGTTTCACGCGAGGTAATTCTTGTTATTTTCCAATGACGCTGTTGGGAAATCCCTCGATCACCTTGTTTTTGAAATTTTCAATTCAGATGAGATTTTCTGTGGTTCTGACAAAGATGAAAATGTTCCTCGATTTCGGCGTCCTAAATCACACGTTCATAGGATTTGGACACGATTGAAAACTATATGGATGTGATGAACTATTATTATTCTTGTATTCTGTGAAGTTTGAAGTAAATCTGACGATTCGCTTGCTCTCAGAGATGGCTTGAGTAGATGCTGCCATTGAAAAATCTGAAAATGGCCTGTTTAAACATCACATTTTCAACTAATAAGACTAACATACCAGCATTTTTCTACCAAAGATTAAGGTCTCGGTCACAAATTTCCGAATGATTTACATTAATTTGTGGACAAGTAAATTTGGGCCAATTTGTGACATAAAATGTGGCACAGAATACTTAATCCTTATCTGATTCTTACAAACTAAGTCTCATTTTATTCATGTTTCAAACCTCTCTCTATCCAATGATATTCTTTATTTTGCTATACAGGTGGTTTGAAATGTTTAGTAACATACCTATAATAAGCAAAAACAACAACAACAACAAAAAACACGTTACCTTACGTACGCCGCAAAGCTCGTCCTGCCTGCGCCTGAATGTTTCGTCTCCCAAGCAACTGGTATACCAGCTCGGCAATCATTCACGGTAATTGGATGCCCACTTCATTTATGGCCTTTTTTGGGGTTAAAGAGATCCGAAACCTTGGGCATCCTCTGTCTACATTACTGTACTGCAGCAGTGGTCCCAGCTTCCCAACCATAGATATGAAGACGCCCTAACTCGATGAGAGTGCACAAACAGTGTGCTCAGTTTCTGAACGCTACGGACTCCAGCAGAGAATGCTCAGAATATATTTTCTAACGCACCTTTAGATAAACCAGTGCGCGGTAGCCTACGTGGCAGCCATATTGGGGAGGTCATAACGTTGCGTGCGTCTACAAGTAATGCCCCTGGCTAACCAATGTGCCTGCGTTTTTTTTTTGTCTGTTTTTTTTTTTAAGAGTTATTAAAGAAATTTGAAGTTTACATTTGCAAACAGTGACTGACTTGATTTCAAGGCAGCCTTCAATTGTGACCTGATAACATCGCTATGTTGTAGATTACATCATGCTGTTTCGTGGTTGTTGAAAAGCCAACAAAACCTTGGCATTCAATAGGAAATGGGATATGCATGAACATGAGCGTTTGGGACAAAATGAGATGAGCAGTTGACCTGACACACTATATTTGCCATCCATATGTGTGAGTGCTTAATTGCTTTTTTTTTTTTGGTCACTGTATGAATTATTTTAACTTTTGCAGAGAAAAGTAAATTTAGGGTCTATATATAGATAATATAAATAAAACTACATCAATTTAGAATTGTTTGCATTATCTGAGTGAGATGAAGAAAAAAAAAAGATTTTTTTAAGAGTTATGCTTTCTCATGTAGTCAAAAACGGTAAAGATTTGGCCAAATGTAATCTAGCAGAGTAAAATCAATGAAAGGAATATTTGTATATTTTTGTACGTAAGTATCGTTACGTAGTATTACTACGACCCCCGATACATTACGAGCAATTTTTATTCACAATCACAATCACACTTGGCTTGCACAACCGTGCAGCATGTTGCTATGCAATGTTGTGGTTTATGTTACTAGGAGACTTTTGTTTTGATGAGCGCTTACCACAGAACCCAGTCCACCGCATCGAATCATTTACATGATTGTCTTGACTGAAAAAGCAGAATAGTTTATAATGTTAAAAAAAAAAATGAAATCCAGAATATGCCAATCGATACTGTCTACGTGTATTAAATGTCTTGGGCTCGAGTTTGTTCCCACGACGTTTGAGAGAAACGAAAGCTCGCATATCATTGAGAGAGCGCCACGATGACATTTGAACCAATTGCTGTGTTAATCGGTGACATTGATGACAAAAGTCTCCAATCGCTGCTCATGAAGCCGCTCCAGACAAAACGCGTACTCCAATCCTCGACGCAGGGCGTGCACTACAAAATCCTCTTTCACAGAGCGTCGTTGTGTCTCTTATGGCAGAGCTGCTTCTCCTCGTCTCTACTATTTCAGGAATGGACACAAAGTAATGCTTTTCGGCCCGCCAACGATACAGTAGGTCATTTCATCGCATTGTCCTCATTCGAGATGAGCATTCCGACTGTTTGATAAAATCTCCGCGCTAGCAAAAGGACGGCAACCTGAGTGAACCTAAATTGTATTGGAGGTTTGACGTAGCTAGCTAACGTGGGTGAAGAAAGGAAGGAGATGTCGTGGCGGCCGCCCCTGTCAGCGTGGCGTGAACGTGGCGGACGCTGCCACTTTCGTGGGTGTGTTTCTCACCGATATACGATGCCTCCGGCTAACGTTGCTCGACGTTAGATGTCCTCCCTGGCTGCTTGTGTCGGCACACCGTGACAGGAGCGGGGTCGTTGGCACAGCACAAGCTAACAGCAGATCAGGCGTCAACAGGACTCTTACGGCTAATCGCACTCCGAGTATTTCAGCAGATATTTGTAATATACGCCATCCATCCTGACCTATATAGTTTACTTTGTGTGACTAATTGAACTCAGTCGACAAAAGTACTTCGTGTCACAGCTTCGGTGGTTATTAACGTTACATACTGAATTAATAATGTTCAGCTTCCTGTTCTATGTACACTGCTCTGCATTTGAGCGATTTAAATCCCAAAGTGCCCTTAACAACAAACAAACAAACAAACAAACAAACAAAAAAGCTGACAACCAGAGAGGGATGTGCACTAAAAATGAACGTAATAATAGCACGCTTTTAGCTTGATGAAATGAATCGTGTATCTTGTTTTTGGAAAGTGCAGGATTTGTTTTTCTCCCCCTTGACGTTATGTTGTAAGCTTCATATACAAACAAGCCAAGGTGTGTTCATTGAATTGACTGGCTTTATCCCAGCGTTTGGTGTGTCTGTATCACTATGGAGAGACAATGAGTCATCCTAAACTATTACACATACTTCCTCTCACTCATTGATGAGGTCATCTTTCGGCTGAATGGGAGGCGTATCAGTAGTTTCACAGTAAGCTCCAACATCAACTATGCTTGTGGAGATTCAGGCTAACACAACTTGACAGTACAATTCACCTTCGCACTTTTAAATAGGGTTACCAGAGAACCTTACTCTTGGACTTGACAGCAGTTTAGGGTTGGGCGTCGTTTGAATTTGAGCAATTCCGGTCCTGATTCCTCATTTCGATTCGGGTTCCGAATGATTCTCGATTCAGATTCTTTTAGGGGGCTGGGTTAAAAAAATTTGCATGGTTTAAATAAAGGGTGTCCAAATTATGAGCATCCATTTTCTTAGCAGCCCGCAGCATCGACTAAAATGAACGTTTGACTCAGGGTTCTTTATAACCAGTATCAGTATCAAACCTATGAACTAAAAGCCAATGTGTGTGGAACTAACCCAATTGACCTAATATTCATGAATTGCTGTTTCAGCTAAAAGTTAAATATAGCATTGGTAAAACGGTTATTAGGGACTCTTTTATCACGTCAAATGGTTTATATTTGCAAGTTTTTAACTTGACTTCCTGTTTTAAGCTTGTAGGCTTTTATTTAAAAGGTTACGCATCGGAACTCAGCATTTTGGCACGAAAAGTAACTCCACGCGACACCGGTGAATTTTGAAAACAAAAGTAAACCTACAAGGGAAGAAAAGGAGTAATGAATGGAACCCAATTCTGTAAAACGTTGATTCCTTTACCTACCCACCAATGAGGCACACACGTAGTGTTTGTGACACTGTGAGACAACGTTTATGTGTATTTTGTCTCAATTCATTGTGACGTAAAGTTGCGAGTTTGACCATTGGTGAAGTTTTAGCTCAATGTTAAGCTTTTTTTGTCTGTCATCAGCTTTTACGTTGGTTTGAAGACTAAAAAATAAACGCTAAAAACCATCAGTACAAAAGTATAACCAACTGTTTACCTTGTTAGCTGCCTCAATGTTGGCATGGATGTATTTTATTGTTTCACTCACCCAATTTGATTTCACTGACGTTCCGCACGGTGTAGGCTGGGAGGGAGCGCGTCAGATTTCTACACATCGTGAAAGCCTCCTTTGCACAATAAAATCTTATTCTAAGTGTTGCATGAAGGTGACTGGTCAATTTTAACAAAGTTAAAACACACTTTTGTTTGCCGCCGCCGTTGGGCACAAGCACGTCTTCATGCGCGTTCCTCTTCGTTGGTTTTCGCCACTCTTTACGAGCTACAGCTCACACGGCTAAATACGATGCCGAGCTGTGGAGGCGATCGCGGTTAAATACGATGCCGAGCTGCGGAGGTAAACGTGCGCATTGCGTCCATTGTCAACACAGCGTAAGTCACTAATCATCACCTCCATGACAGCGAATAAACTACATTTTGACAACTATCGTTAGGACGAAGGGAGTATAAGACGGGAGACGGACAGCGTGGAAGCCAGTTGCTCAGCTATCATGACCCGAAGCCTCAAAACACCAAAATAAGTGATTGGGTGGTACAGTACACTTGTCACCTATGTCTGTCTGGAACCACGTTATTGCGGAGATTAGCCAACTTTGAAGACCAAAGTAGCAGGCAAATTAGTACATCTATACAAGGTACATAAACACGGACCGGAAATGAATTAATATGTCTCTGCTGTTACGTCACTTGAGAAAATGGGCCTATAAATTTAAAAGTACATTAATATAACAACTATTTAGAGTACACTGTATAAAATAACCTTTGTTAGTCCCACAATGGGAAATTTGCATAATTTCAGCACCAATAGTGGATATGGGAAATATAAAAAGAGCATTCAAGAGAAGACACTTGGCTGCAAATGTGTCCAACATTACAAGAGTGATAAATAAATCAGCAATAAATACAGTAAAATAACAAATATTTAAAACACACAAACAAATATTGAAGCCATAATTTATTATTACAATTATAGATTATTATGTTGTGAAATTGAACAGTATGCAGAATAATTTGTATCTACTACATAACATACTGCCATAACTGCCCCATGATGATGTTCTTGACATAATTTTAAAAATATGGAAATTCTAACAAATTCTGGAAGTAACTTTCTTTAGCTTGGCAGCTATGCAGTCGTAGTCATAAATGCAATTTTACAAATGATTGGCATAGATTAATAATTGTCGGGTTTGAATTATTTGTATATTTTAATGTAAAGCACTTAGTGTTGCATTTTTTTTTTTACACGAAAAGGTGCTGCCAGGTGCAGGGCTGCATCCCAGTTTCACATCCTGAACTTGATATATTTACATGATCAGATTACCGGTGGTCTGTTACCTTCAGTCCAACAGGATTTACCAGAAGAGCAGGGGGTTTAATTAATTAATTAGAATGGACTGGGGGAAAAAAGAAGTAGCATCAAGTGTACTATTTTAGCTGCATTTTTGTCTTGTTTACAATCCCAGGTGTGTTCATTTTCCCAGAGGAGGCACTTTATTTTGAAACTTGCTTCTCCAAAAATACTCAAGACTTCAAACTAGAGCGCTATTCGTATATATTTTATACATTCGTTGCACTGAGTGAAAATTCATTCGTTTATTATATTAGTATTATTACATAATTATTATATATTTTTCTATATTTATTTTATTTGGCTTACTTGCTGAGTATGCCAATTTCATGTTGGGGTTACTGTTTTAAATATTGACTGAGGAGTGTTGTTAAGAAGAGGCATTTAAAAAAATGTTGAACTACTCTCTAGCTTCTTTAGTTTTCAGTACAGATGCTTTAAAACCGGCTATTTTTAAAAAAGTTTTTTTTTTTAAATTACAATGAATCGTGATAATCATCGAAATCCGACTATACTAAAAAGATAATCGTGATCTTTTTTTCTTTGTCAGATCGCCCATCCCTAGTTCAGATATATAATGTTCTCTCTGTCCACAATTTACGCTGCATTTGTTCTGAAGAAATCATTGGTTTTCCCTTATCTATTTATCAGAAACGCGGCTCGGCAAAGTGTTGGCCTTTCAGTCCACAGTTGGAACCTTGCCATCTTTTTTTAATAAAGGCCCGCTGACCTTATATCTATTATCACCTTTTTTAATACAATGGTTGGCTCACATCCATAGTTTCACAAAGGTTCTACCACAATGAGATTGTGTGCGCTGGTTTGTATACCGTATTTTCACGACCATAGGGTGCACTGTATTAAAAGGCGCAGTCTCGGTTACGGGGTCTATTTCTGTATTTAACACATACATAAGGTGGACCGCATTATTGGGCGCAGGCATGGTAGAACATACGAGAGCTTAAAACGTACGGTAGCATGCATGCATGCTAAAACAATGTTTTTAAAAAGGCAGCGGGAGCAAAACTGAGTTCGGTTGTACTTTATTGAAGTATTTAACAATGTACTCACGTTATTTTTTTATCAATCCTCATCCACAAATCCATCAAAGTCCTCATCTTCTGTATCCGAAATGAACAGGTGGGCGAGTTCTCAATCAAACACGCCAGGTTCCCTCTCGTACACGTCGGAGTCGGTCTCATTGCCGTGCGGCTCCTCAGGATTGATGCCGGCTTTTACAAAAACTCGAACACTGCAAGCAGACACGTTAGCCCAAGCATCCACAATCCATTCACATATGGTGGCGTAACTCGCCCGGCGTTGCCTCCCAGTCTTAGTAAAGTTTGCCATCTGTCATTCATCGCTCCCATGCCAGCTTTTCCTTGTAATCCGCCGGAAGTTGCTTCGCCACGGTAGTCTTTGCCCGGATGGATAAATGGCGCCGTTTCATAAAACGAAAGCACCAAGACGGACCTCCTTGAAAATGTTCGATTTTCATTTTGTCTGCAAGCCTTAATGCCCTCAGTCGAATGGTGACTGTAGAGACGCTTCTCCCGGCTTTTCTTTGTTCATTAATCCATTGCTCGAGTTGGTCTTCCAACTCGGGCCACCTCGCCTTGTTTCCGCGGAAACTCGGCTTTGTCTTCTTGACTTGGCAAAGCTCGTTTTCCTGCTTCCTCCACTTGCGAACCATGGATTTGTTGATCTTGAATTCTCTCGTGGCTGCTCGATTCCCATGTTCCTCCACGTAACTGAGAGCTTGCAGTTTAAACTGTCCTTTGTAAGCGTGTCTCTTCGTAGGTGCCGTTTTCCGAGGGTGTCCTTAGCCAAATCGATGTTTTTTTTGCACAATGCACATCCCGGCGCTATATACCTACTGGGGGCGTGGCTTTAGCATCCTCCTTCACGCACCATTCCCCCTTTACGTCCGCATGCTGTCCACAGCCACGTCCGCTTTTCCTCTGTACAAGCAGCGTGTCGGCAGGAAATGCTCTGTCAGTCAAGCGGTCCAAAAAAAGTCACCAAAAAAAAGTCAAGCAGAGGGCTCATCACACAACAACATTTATAGATGTTGGAACTCGGTGCACACACAAGGCGCGCCGCATTATAAGGCACCCCGTCCATTTTGGAGAAATTTTAAGACTTTTATGTGCGCCTTATGGTCGTGAAAATACGGTACATTGATATGAGTCCATGTGTAGATGTCAAACAAACTGTGCCCCTGCAAACATGTTCATTTAGCACCCTAATTAAATCTCCTGACTGAATGAAAATGACCTAACACAGCAGTAACCAGACTTGCCAAATCCCAAATTAGAGCATTCACTTTTGGAAAAATGGTAATGGAAATAACACTATACTGGACTTTTGGTAGGGCCCCTTTTTCTGTAGGGTCCCATTAGTGGCCATGTGATGGTTCTCAGACAAACCTCAGCATTTCCCAGTGAAAATGACTTCAATAACAATATAAATAGTGTTTGATGATCACAGCTTTAAAGGGAAGATGAGAAGGACTGGCTGAAATACGCATCTGTCGTGAACAAAAAATATGCTTTATTTTGATATCCATTACCAGAGTCATAAACAGAATTACATTGCATTAGTGCAATGTTTGTCACTTTTTCGCTTTAAAATCTGCTGCCTTAAACAATGACATTGCCCCTTCCGGGTTGACTCATGAGGTCAGCAGATGATAGGAAGTTGCTTTGTTACTAGCTAATGCAGTAATAGTTAAGCAAAGAGAGTAGTTGTTGTCCAGACAAGTTAAGATTCTGAGACGTGTGCCTGTAGGATCTTCCAACGTGACTGGAGAGAGAGAGCATTAGCCTGTTAAAATTCCTGAAGGACCCCCAACTTGAGCAGGAATGGACAAGCCAAGTCCAGATAAAATTGGACAAATGGGAGCCCACAGCCTACTTAGTGCTGTGCAGTGCTCATTTCACACAGGACGACTTTGAAACGGTACCTGCATTCCAATAATCATTTGTATTTATTTAGCGTACAGCACAAGAGGACGCTTAAAAAGATGCAGTACCAACAGTTTTGAAGCGACAGCGGGAATGTGAACCTAGTACCAGCGCAGATACGAAACTCGAAAGGCACAGGGTCATATGGAGTCTCATCAACATATAACAACAATATGAAGCATTGAATTGACACAGTGGACCCTCCCATTTACGTAAAACTTCGATGAAATTATGTATTTATATTATAGGGTACATTCTTATAATTTACTCATGCAAGCCGCTGACTTCTACACTAGATGCTAGCTGTATGTGTTTTTCTTGCAAACATCATGATCACATCTTCTCAAATCATTTGAATTATATTACAACCCCAATTCCAATGAAGTTGGGACGTTGTGTTAAACATAAATAAAAACAGAATACAATGATTTGCAAATCATGTTCAACCTATATTTAATTGAATACACTACAAAAACAAGATATTTAATGTTCAAACTGATAAACTTTATTGTTTTTAGCAAATAATCATTAACTTAGAATTTATGGCTGCAACACGTTCCAATAAAGCTGGGACAGGTGGCAAAAAAGACTGAGAAAGTTGAGGAATGCTCATCAAACACTTGTTTGGAACATCCCACAGGTGAACAGACTAATTGGGAACAGGTGGGTGCCATGATTGGGTATAAAAGGAGCTTCCCTGAATCAAGCAAAAGATGGGGCGAGGTTCACCTCTTTGTGAACAAGTGCGTAAGAAAATAGTCAAACAGTTTAAGGACAATGTTCCTCAATGTACAATTGCAAGGAATTTAGGGATTTCATCATCTACGGTCCATAATATCATCAAAAGATTCAGAGAATCTGGAGAAATCACTGGCCGTGATTGAATGGCCATGACCTGCGATCCCTCAGGCGGCACTGCATCAAAAACCGACATCAATATATAAAGGATATCACCACATGGGCTCAGGAACACTTCAGAAAACCAATCTCAGTAAATACAGTTTGGCACTACATCCGTAAGTGCAACTTGAAACTCTACTATGCAAAGCAAAAGCCAAAACACCCAGAAATGCCGCCGGCTTCTCTGGGCCCGAGCTTATCTAAGATGGACTGATTAAAAGTGGAAAAGTGTTCTGTGGGCCAACAAATCCACATTTCAAATTGTTTTTGGAAATTGTGGATGTCGTGTCCTCCAGGCCAAAGAGGAAAATAAACACCTGGACTGTTATGGACACAAAGTTCAAAAGCCAGCATCTGCGATGGTATGGGGCTATGTTCGTGTCAATTGCATGGGTAACTTACACATCTGTGAAGGCACCACTAATGCTGAAAGGTACATACAGGTTTTGGAGAAACATATGCTGCCATTCAAGCAACGTCATTTTCATGGACGCCCTTGCTTATTTCAGCAAGACAATGCCAAACCACATTCTGCACATATTACAACAGCGTGGCTTCGTAGTAAAAGAGTGTGGGTACTAGACTGGCCTGCCTGCAGTCCAGAACTGTCTCCCATTGAAAATGTGTGGCGCATTATGAAGCGTAAAATACGACAACGGAGACCCCGGACTGTTGAACAGCTGAAGCTGTACATCAGGAAAGAATGGGAAAGAATTCTACCTACAAAGCTTCAACAATTAGTGTCCTCGGTTTCCAAATGTTTATTGAATGTTGTTAAAAGAAAAGGTGATGTAACACAGTGGTAAAGATGAACCTGTCCCAGCTTTTTTGGAATGTGTTGGAGCCATAAAATTCTAAGTTAATGATTATTTGCTAAAAACAATAAAGTTTATCAGTTTTAACCTTAAATATCTTGTCTTTGTAGTGTATACAATTAAATATAGGTTTAACATGATTTGCAAATAATTGTATTCTTCATTGGAATTGGGGTTGTAATTTCAACAAATTCAACCAAAAAGTAATTTCATATAGCCAGCAGAACCTACTCCTCCAAGCACCATTCAGTTGGGAAGTTCACTCCGGGCGCGCTCTCCGCACCCCTGAACCTTCGGTAACTCGGAGCATTGGTAGTGTGTGTGCCACTTGATACAAGTAAAACTGACACATTCAATATGGCGGATGTACCGACGCATCCCTAGCAGTAGCCAACACGTTCATTAGTAAAGTTATAGAAAGTGGAGGACACTCTGTCTCTGGGTGCCGTGGTCTCGGGGCGCGATGGGAGCATCGGACTGAATTTCCGAACGGACCCCTAACACTAAGGCGAAGCTAGGATTGGTCCGAGACTGCATGATGTCACGACGGAAGCAGTTTTGGCCACAAAACAAGCGGACAAGAACTTTTGCGCTCTCTTTTCCATGGGCATTGTTATGAACCAAGTGAGGGAGAGCCCAGCGCTGAAATTTTTCCAACCTTTTTGTTTGACTTTGTATTTTCAAACAAGTTGTTTTACCTCGACCAGAATAAAAGAACCGGGCAATAGAGGTTTTCACAGCCGGCAGGTTATACACAGGACGTGACTTTTCTTTGTTCTCTTTTCCTAACATCTAACACCTCTTTGTCTGTCATGAAGGAGTTACGTTTGATTATAATCCTGTGGAGCATCAACATAATGAGGTGCATTTGTTCACATTTTTACAGGAATGTTTATGTAGGTTGCAGGGATTTAATGATGGCTTTGCTGCTACAATTACATAGTGTTGAGTTGCCATTTAGTTTGTAAACGAAAGATGTTGCACGGCACATTTTTAACCTGTTTATGGTTAGATTTGAACCTCAGTTGCGGCCTTATGTCCTCCACGTGATTGCATGAGTTTTCTTTGGGTTGTTCAGCTTCATCCCAGTTCCAACCACATGCATATGAATTGAAAACTCTAAAATGGCATGGGCATGACAATTTCCATGAGGTTGTATCGCTTGAGTGACATTTTAATCGGTGCACTTTGTGTTGCTAGCAATTGGTTTACATCCTTGTACTTTTGGAATAACATCAGAGATCAATACATAAGTCACTGTTGTTTTGACTAAAGTAACAGATAATTCTTAAACAGTCATTGTTTATGACTCTCAAGGGTACCAAAAGGCCTCTTATTTATTTCACCTGCCTAATATTCATGAAACACTGCATTATTTATGGCGGAAAATATTAACACTGATGCATTGGTCCTGGGACTCATTGGAGAAGGACTTTGAGCAGAGGTGGCAATGAAATGTGAAGGAGTGGCATGCAAAGGACGATCCCTAGAGCCAGACTGATGTCAATGAAGCATAACCCAAAGCAGGTTGAGACGACAAATAGTGGTAGCTTTTGCTGTTCTTGATAGAGGCAGCAATGAGGACAAACTGCAGGTTTTCTTTTAGATATGTGGAATTTCTGCTTTTGTTTATACCTTATGGCACACGTTTGAATTTAAAAAAAATCTTTTTTAAGCACCAAGCAGTTGAAACTTATGCCAGATCTCAGGAAGCAGCAATACGTCATTCTGAACAGTTTTTTTTATTTGTTTTTTTTTTTTTCCCCGTCTGCAGTCAACAGTAGGAAGGCTCCACCTCCGGTCCCACCCCGCACCACCTCCAAACCTCTCATCTCAGTGACTCTTCAGAGCAGCACAGAGTCCGCCCAAGACACGTACCTTGACCAACAAGACCAAAGCAGTGAAGCCAACAGCCAATCAGGACGCAGCAATTCCTCTGAGAGTCTCTGTAGCATCCGCACCAGTGGTCTGGCTAAGAGAAAGCCGGCTGCCGCTATTGCCCCGGCTGCTACCCCTGCACCCTCTGTGCCCCCTGTTCCAGCCCCTCGTGACCTTCCACCCACGACCTCTTCCACCACTTCAACATTTAATCAGCCCCAAAATGACACCCTGAACACTGGCGCCACTTTGGAGCGGCCCCCCACTGCACCCAAACGAAAGCTTTCCTCAATTGGAATTCAGGTCAGATTTGTTGACTCGTCAGTTGTGGATGAAAATCATATCAAACTTTGGCAATCACATACAAAGTTAAACATTGCGTAGTGAAATTATATTGTTAATTCTAGCTGTATATGTTATTAAAAGTATTAGTAACCAAAAGATTAAAACAACAAAATCAAAAGAGTAAAGCAAGTTATGAATAAGGTTTGTATATATAAAAAAAATAGAAACCAATTATTGTGCGCAAAAGTAGTGGGGACGATGAATATGAAATCATCAGAAAAACAGAAACTTCAGTTGACTATAATATATTGGATATTGGGAATGGGAATTGTGTAAGTTAGATTGCGAAGCTGTTCATTTCTGAGGATGATTTACATATTTTGTTATATTTAATTATTAGGTGGATTGCCTTCAGCCTGTCCCAAGAGAAGAACCGTTACCCTTGACTGCCCCCCTAAAATTCCAGTCAATTGGAGTTCAAGTGGAGAACGGCAGGCCGTAAGTGTACACTCAAAATGATCAGATCACAAGAGTCCAAAGACATTATATCAAAGGATATTGCTGAGGAATTGACTTTCGACAAGTAAAAACAAAGTCTTGACAGTACTTGAAATATAGTTCATTTCTGTGGCTGTTACATCTGCAGTGTGTCAGTTCATTCAGATGTTAGCCTAACTGATGAACAGAAGCCCAGCTCTGATTGATATCTGTTTGCGCTTGTTTTGACTGTTCCTAGCTGAAATTGTTGACACACTGGTCAGTTAAGCTTTCCCGATAAACTTAAATTATCCTTAATCTCATTTATCAAACCCAGTTCCTTTTTTCCTGGACAATTATCTTTGAAACCAGCAACATGTAATGCTTTTATGTTTCATATTGCTGCTGTCTGTTGGAATCCTCGCATCTCCAAAACCTTCACTTTTCAGGAAATAAACGGCATGTTTGTTGATCCATTAACGTTGCATCATCCAAGAGAGCAAGCCAATTTAGACACTTTAAATTGGTCAATAACGTTCGTCCATCGATTTGTGAAAGAAAATTCAGTGTCGTGAAAAAGGATTTGCCCCCCTTCTCAACTTTTTTTTTTTGTTTAAATAGTTTCGCCACTTTAATATTTAAGATCATTTTTAAATGTCAGATAAAGATAATCCAAGTGAACATAAAATGCAGTTTTTAAATGGTGATTTTATTCATTAAACAAAAAATCAATTCAACGCTACCTTGCCCTGTGTGAAAATGTAATTGCCCCCTAAACCTAATAACTGGTTGGGCCATCCTCAGCAGCAACAACTGAAATCAAGCGTTTTCTGTAATTGGCAATAAGTCGCTCACATTTCCGTGGAGATATTTTGGCGCACTTTATTGTAAAATTGTTTTAATTCAGCAACACTGGAGGCTTTTCGAGGATGGACGGCCTTTTTGAGGTCATGTCACAGCATTTCAATCGGATTCAAGGCCGGACCTTGACTAGGTCACTCAGAAATGTTATTTATCCATCCATCCATCCATTTTCTGAGCCGCTTCTCTTCACCGGGGTCACGGGCGTGCTGGAGCCTATCCCAGTTATCATCGGGCAGGAGGCGGGGTACACCCTGAACTGGTTGCCAGCCAATCGCAGGGCACATACAAACAAACAACCATTCGCACTCACATTCACACCTACGGGCAATTTAGAGTTGTCAATTAACCTACCATGCAGGTTTTTGGGATGTGGGAGGAAACCAGAGCGCCCGGAGAAAACCCACACAGGCATGGGGAGAACATGCAAACTCCACACAGGCAGGGCTGTGGATTGAACCCCGGTCCTCAGAACTGTGAGGCAGACGCTCTAACCAGTCGGTCACCGTGTCGCCACGTTATTTATTTATTTATTTTTAAAGCCATTCAGAAGTTGAGTTGCTGGTGTGTTTTGGATCGTTGTCCTGGTGAAGAACCCAAGTGAGCTTTAGCTTGAGGTCACAAACTGGTGGCTGAACATTCTCCTTCAAGATTTTCTGGAAAATTTCCCAATAGATGGTTCCATCAATCACAGCAAGTCCTCTAGGTCTTGAAGGAGCTCTGCAGCCACAGACCATCACACTATCACCACCATGTTTGACTGTTGGTTCAACTTTCGTCTTGCCAGTCCATACAATATTGTATAGTCTTGGGAATTAGTCCGATGTTTTCTTTTGCAAAAGTAAGATTTCTTCTTTCTCTCTTTTTGGTCAGTAGTGGTTTTCGTCTTGGAACTTTTGCCATTTCTCTTCCTTATTATGGAGTCATGAACACTAACCTTAACTGAGGCAAGGGAGGCCTGCAGTTCTTTAGATGTCCTGGGTTCCTGGATAAGTCATCACTGTGCTCATCGGGTATTTTTTGTAGGCCGGCCACTCCTGGGAAGGTTCACCGCTGTTCCATGTTTTCTCCATTTGAGGACAATGGCTCTCACTGTGGTTTGCTGGTATCCTAAATCTTTAGAAATTGCATTGTAACTCTTTGCAGACTGATAGTTGCCAATCTGTTGTTGAATTTCTTTGGATCGTGGCATTTTGTTGCCGTTTTAAATTTTTTTAATTTTTTATAGATCTTCTGGCCAACTTCAAGTTAATTTCTTGATTGAGAAGATCTGGAAGTAATCAGGCATGGATGTGGTCATTAAAAATGAACTCCGCTTTCCAAAAAATGTGATTAGCCACAGTTAATTCCTGATTTAACAAGGGGAGCATTTACTTTTTCACACAGGGCCAGGTAGCTTTGAAAACATTTTTTTCCCTTAATAAATGAAATCACTGTTTAGAAACTGCATTTTATCTTTAAATGGGTTATCTTTGTCTGATATTTAAATTTTTTGGATGATCTCAAACATTGCAGTGGGGAAAGTCCCCAAAAAATAATTTGAGAAGGGAGCAAATACCTTTTCACGGCACTGTATGAAATTGACCCAATTTAAACGCGTTTCTGCCTGACACTGCCGATATGTGATTCGAAGACAACTGATCCTGGATGGCGTGCCTGGCTCAGACCATGACGTTAGTGTTAATGTGTAGTAGAGGATAGTGCACATCAGCACTGTGGTATTCTCAGTGCCCTCAGTGTGGTAGTGAGAAATCTGTTTTAGATGCATGATGTCATTGTATTTTTTTTTTTTTTTTTCCCCACCCAAGTGTCTGTCAGAAGCTGATGTTTGTGCATGTCTGTGCAGTCTTAGCCGGGACAGCAGCATGGCCTCCAGACAAAACACAGAGACTGAGCCTCAGGAGCACCACGAACACACACTCCCAGAAAGCAGCAAAGCCAACGGCACCAGCCCTAAAACCACAAATTCCAATGAATCCAACATTAAGTACAAAGCGATGGAGCAGCTCTCTCTCAAACAAACCACAACTCCATCCAGAACATCCACCTCGGCCCCACAGACGTTGGACCCGGCTTTAGATCCTTCGTCACTGCCACCACCAGATCCCAGCCTGGGGACTGGAAACTTAAATGCCCAAGGAGACTCGGCACGAGCCAGCACCCCAGCTTGCCTCAGAGACGGCAACTGGTTTCTGAAGCTGCTGCAGGCGGAAACGGGCCGCCTGGAGGGCTGGTGTCAACAGATGGAGCAGGAGACCAAAGACAACAAGCTGTCAGAGGAAGGTAAGAGATGTGATGAGGTCATTTTTGCATTAACTATACGTATGAGAAAAGTTACGACTGATTACTGCTGTCTGTCTGCTTAGTTTCATTGCCCCCAAAAAAGTGGCCATTAGGCAGGTCTATTATTGCAGTTTCTGAAATATGAATGAGCTGACTCACTTGAGCGCCTCCATCAGATTATCAGGTTTCCCAGCTCTCTCCAGATAAGAATGATGAATTTCGATTTACATGCAAATGTTGAGAGGAAAACAGTGGAATAGAGATGTGTCCTCCTTCCAGAGACTGGGTTAATAAACAATGTCCTCTAAGTGGTCCATTTGCTGTCACTGGATGTTAAGTGCTCATAAATATGTCATTACTATACAATGATATTTGATGTGCTGTCACTCTACCTTGTCTTGATGCAGCTTGCTAACTCTATGCACTCTACTGACCCCTGCATTTAGGCCTTTAACGTACTGTTTGTTCTGATGCTTTGTCTCCTTCGTAGTATTGGGGACGATCCGCAGCGCAGTCGGCAGTGCCCAGCTCCTCATATCAAAAAAGTTTGAACAGTTCAGGGGGCTCTGTGATGAAAACCTGGTGAGAGGCTCTGCCAGAAGCTAACAATCCCTATCTTGTTTTATGGCAGCATTTTCAGTTGTAGTCTTTCTTCTATTACCTTGAAATGAGACACACACTGACAGCCGCTTATTTATTGATTTTATTCTTGTATCACCCATCAGAACGTGAATGCCAACCCACGGCCAACAGCACAGGACCTCGCAGGGTTCTGGGATCTACTGCAGCTCTCTATAGAAGACATCAGCTTGAAGTTTGATGAACTCTACCAATTGAAAACCAACAATTGGCAACTCCCTGAGAAGTCAGAGAAGGTACATTTTGAAGGCAAATGAATGTATTTCCCCCCAATAAAAAGATAACCTTATTCCTTGGTCTCCACAGGTTGAAAACAAGCAGCTTCCATTGTCTGTGCCAAAGAAGCAATCCAAACCCAGGCTGTCAGCTGGGAAGGACAGAAGCGTGGACTCTGCTGTGGACAAGCAGCGGCAAGAAGCCAGAAAACGGTTGATGGCAGCAAAGCGCGCAGCGTCTGTGCGACAGAACTCCGCTACGGAGAGCGCTGACAGCATCGAAATCTATGTCCCCGAGGCACAGACCCGCCTCTGAGTGAAGCCATTGCCCTTCATCTGCGTCTCCACTCACTTACTGACTCAAACCCAGACAGAACTGAGTTGTTCACACACAGCCACACACGGACAACGGATGCATCAGTTCAACTTGGGGAGCCAAACATTGCAGTTGCCCTTTGCTACAATGGGACAGAAAACAATCATGCAAGAGGTTTAAATCTATTATTATTGACAATATGCTAATTACATTCTCCCAAACTATGTCAAGACTGTCTGAAATGTCCAAGTACATTTTAGATGAGGACACTGCGAAAAATCTTGGTATTGCAGAAGTTTACCTTCTCTCAACTTTCGGGAGCGGACCGACAAGTTGTGGCTGCCTGGTTTACGATGTGAGCTACCACTCGCGCACACAAAACACACACACACACACACACACAGGCACACACTCAGGATACACATGCAGGTGTACACACTGTCCACAGAGTCTTCCTGTTCTCTATTTGTATATGGGTACCACTCTTTGGCTGTACTCTTTACCGTGTAAAAGTTATGGAATGAGGTTTAAAATGCAGAGAACCAGAGGAAGGCAGTAGCATATATATATATATATATATATATATATATAAATTATAAAGAATACACTATTATGTTCATTTTGTAAATGTTGTATACCAGATTATTTGTTAGAAAGAGCTGCGTGTTCAGTACCGAGAGTTTTTTTTTGTTTGTTTTGTTTTTTTAAATAGATCAAGTACATGTACTGTCAGGATATATTAGCACTTGATGCAATCATTTTGACTTCACACCCCCCTCCCTCCCTCAAACCTCTTACAAACACACACTGCACAGTCTGTGTCTGTGAATATCATTAAGTCTTACATTTGTTGGGTTTGTTTTGAGGTGGTTATTTTTAGGCGGACTGCTCAACCAATGAGCTTTGGAGGAATGTATAGCACATATGCATTTTGCAGCTCATTCCAACTTGATCACTGCACTTTCACCTCAGATCAAGTTTTCCTTTTCTGTATTTCTTATTTTGTTCACTGAATCATTATGACTTAACTGCAACATGTGACGTAGGGGACTAAGACAACCACCGCTTGATATTGCATTCCATTCACCAAGACAACACGTGAGAGTTTTCATACCACTGGAAAGGAAATGGAAAAGCAATAATGAAATTGAGTTTTATCAGTGCATGCAGTGCAGGACATGCCCAGTCTTAATTGTTTTTACTATTTGCCTCATAAGGCTTTCTTGGCATGAAGGATGAATGGTTCCACCCCCACTTGTGAGCTGTTTTTATTCACTTGAATCTCAGGTTGAAAGCTCAGTCACCAGTATGAACCACTATGAATCAAATGGGAATTTATAATTACAAATGTGAATCAAGTAAATTATGAAATTGTGGTAACAACCCGAAAGATGGTGCATGCAGTGATTTTGGTGCAAAGCACAGACATCAGGGTTTTTTTTTCGTACCATTTTTCCCTCCTACCTGTGTTACAAAAATGATTTAACTGTGGTACGTTTTTGCCCCATTAGAAACATTTTCTGACTTGCCTGCTAGCTAAAATGAAGTCAGCCAGTAATTCTAATCACCTATGGTGCTGCAAGGGATTTCCTTTTGTGCCAAGACAGCAGTGGTCATCAACATCTGCGTCATTTGATAAATGTTTTTATTTAAGGTGTTGTTTTTATTATTTAATATACTTAAATCTTAGCAAAGGTTGTTTGCAGAACTTCCAATGGTACACATGTGGAGACTGACGTGAAGCCCAAGTGTGATTGACATCCGACCCACTAGTCAGACTTGACTTGCCCGTTACTGGTCAGTCCTTGCGTTACACTCCAGCAATCATGTCCTTTAGTTAGTTTTAAATCAAAGCAAAAATAACACTGAATTGTCAATGTTGGCAATGCATCCCATTGTTCATTTTCTTTAATTTGTATTGCATCAACAGTGGACATACCCATTTCATTGTCCAAAGAAGTCATTAAAACATCCTTTTGCTACATGTCCTGGTCATCATTCTTGGTGTCTTCATTTTATTTTTTTATTACACTTCTGTGCTAATATTAGCTGCTCACTACACATGAAGATAATTGTAAGCTTTACATTAGACCCTTTATCTTGACTGTGTTATCTAAAAGCATGGCCTTCATACGTGTAAAAATATCTTGAACCAGTACTCCTTTTAAATAAATTTTGTAAATGGGGAGCTTTAGTCTGTGAGGTGGTCTGGAAACGATGACGAGCCAGATCCCTATATTCGTTTACTTTATGATCATGAGAGTAAGAGCAATTTGTTTACCTGTACTTCCTGAGTTTCCAAGGGCTACAAAATGGGCACATGCTCAGAAGGCACAACTCCGGAGACAGATTTTTTTGGTTGTGCTGTTTTACCACCATTTCGACGTGCAATATTGTACAGGTGCGTTTATTAAAAACAAGTGCTAAATCTAATTCGGGTTGGCTAACTGACAAATGTGCCAATTCGGGCATCATGGCTGCAAATTTACCCTTGGCATAAAAGTCGTCTCAGTGATCGAGCAACAAAAAGTGAGCAAAAACATTGGCTTCCCAGAATATATTTATACAAACTAAGCACATATGTCACAGATGAAGGTTTGGTTATATGATGTATTAGTAGACACTATTAGGCTTGTTTCTTCTGGGAGCAAAGAACATTTTGATTGCAACTTGACATCTGAATAAAACTGACTTGTCCAATTAAAGTGGAACACCACTAAATGTTTGAAGTGTGTTTTTTTCTCTCCATTCTGAAAACAAATTACCCAATATCTACTAAATATCAGATGTGAAATAGAAATTAAATAGTATAGTTAGTATAAAATAGGCTATCATCTTCTCTAGAGGGTAAGCTTTGGAAGGTCCCAGTCAAAGTCCATATACCTCCATCACCTGTGGCCCTGTTGGGGCTGTACACAAATAGATTTTCCCCTCATTCCGACAGACTTCGACCGCCTTTTCAAGTAAGAGGATTTGAGATGTCAGAGACAAGCTCTTCATCTGAAAAAGCACTACTACTAAAGTGAAGGTACAATATGAGGATACGTTCGATTCCTTTGATGTTGACATTGCCAACACGAGTGTGGGTGTGCCTTTCATCAATTAGGAGGGTTCTGACATTTTAAATCTCCTTGTCATTTAAAATGGAAACACTGCCTCCTACAGGCTGTATTGTGAATCATCCATCCATCCATCCATCCATTTTCTGAGCCGCTTATCCTCACTAGGGTCGCGGGCGTGCTGGAGCCTATCCCAGCTGTCATCGGGCAGGAGGTGGGGTACACCCTGAAATGGTTGCCAGCCAATCGCAGGGCACATACAAACAGACAACCATTCGCACTCACATGCACACCTACGGGCAAATTAAGAGTCTCCTATTTATGCATGTTTTTGGGATGTGGGAGGAAACCGGAGTGCCCGGAGAAAACCCACGCAGGCACGGGGAGAACATGCAAACTCCACACAGTCGGGGCCGAGGATTGAACCCGGGTCCTCAGAACTGTGAGGCTGACGCTCTTACCAGTCGGCCACCGTGCCGCCTTATTGTGAATCATTCGTCATTAAAACAGTTAATACCGCCTTCACAATAAAAGCGACACAGTACTGTTAATATTTACATGTGCTTTCTTCATTTATACTGTTGCATCCTCGGGAACAATAACATTGACAAAATCTTCTGGTTGACAACTTTATTTTGTTCACCCCATGTGACAGGTTTTTTTTTATGTTCGTGAAAGGAGAACCCGAATCTAGTAACCTTCTACTTTTGTCTCGTTTTTCTTAATCTATTCTACCTGGGCATGCTAATGACGTAATGCAATTTCACTGTCATCATTGGTGTTTGTTCAAGACCATGGACTACAAAAAAAAAAAACAATATACAGGTGCTGTTACAGTACAAAATGAATCAATACTAATGGAAAACGTTATTACAACACATTCATGTATTAATTCTCTGTAAGATATACACACATTTCAGTCACAACAGTAACAAACGGATTATTTTAACCTCTTCAAACATGAATTATATTGTTGCATTACTCTTTCAACGTGGAAAAAAAACTTCATTAAAAAAAACATTTTTTTAAACAGTGCAGCAGATTGACCTTGTGGTTAGCACGTATGCTTCACAGTTCTGAGGTTCAAGGTTTGAATCTCGGTCAGGCACTCCTGTGTGGGGGTGTGCATGTTCTCCCTGGGCTTGTGTGGGTTTTCTCCTGGTATTCTGGCTTACTCTCACATTCAAAAATGTGTGTATGTGTACTAACATACATGGAAGACTTTAAACTGCCCATAGATGTGAGTGTTGTTTTTTTTATATCTGTACTGTATATGCCCTGCAACAAATTGGCAGCCAATCCGGGGTTCCTCTTAAATGGCCAAAACCCGAATGGGTAGGCTCCAGCTTACCTTTCACAGCTATCAGAACCTCATGCGCATAAGTCTTGATTTCAAAGTAGGAGTTCAGTCACGATAGTGTGACATCCCACGATACCTTGGTCCTCCATACCAGCAATTACACAATGCCTGCAAATTAGAAATAAAATTTTCTAGGGCTCGTGTCAGTCATGAGCCCTTCAAATTGTCATCACACTTTCCCCCTTACGCCACAACCTGCCTCAAGAAGGAATGGCTAGAGATTCCAGGCATGGGTGCGTGACAAAATCTAGCCATGGAATTAGATGTAAACATCGATTGAAGCAGGGGTCGGCAAAGAGGCGGGGGCCCTCATATGATGTTCTCCATTTTTCTCAAAATGGGTAGCATTAATTCTGAAGACACCCAGGAAAAACTCTATCACCATGTCAGATTTTGATACAGTTGACCAAAAAACTGTAGCGAAAACGATTCAGCAGCTGAAACCATCACTGAGCTGTCTTGACTCAGTACCATCTGACTTTTTCAAAGTTATTGTGAAGTCTGTGCCAGCTGATTAGCAGCAAATAATCAATTGCTCACTTCCTGTCAGGCGAGTTTCCTAAAGCTCTTAAAGTAGCTGCTATTAAGCCTCTTCTAAAAAGTAGAACACTGGACGCGTGCATGTTAGCAAGCTATAGACCCATCTCAAATCTCCCTTTCATAGCCAAAATTGTTGAGAAAGTTATTTTTAATCAACTCAGCAATTTCTTGAATTTAAATTGACTTTTTGACAAATTTCAATCAGGCTTTCGAACTCACAGTACAGAATCTGCTCTTATAAAAGTGCAAAACTATATTAGGTTGAATACTGACTTGGGAAAGGTATCAATTCTGGTCTTGTTGGATCTCAGCGCGGCATTTGATACGGTAGATCAGGGGTGTCACACTCAAATTCACGGTGGGCCAAAATAAAAAATTGGGTCAACCTCACGGGCCAAACTCAATATTTAATGAAAAATCACTGCGATGTGCATGTTTCCCTTCTCTGCATAAATGTAGCGTTAAGGTTTATCATATGACAACAAACTTAAATTTTGCTTAAACACTGAATCTGGAATAAACAAACTTTAATATTATGAACACGAGAAATCCAATTTGCGATAAAAGACATCAGTGGTATTTGTTTGTTATTTTGTATTTAAATAGATAACATGAATTCTTCTAGGTGGCACGGTGGACGACTGGTTAGAGCGTCGGCCTCACAGTTCTGAGGACCCGGGTTCAATCCCCAGCCCCGTCTGTGTGGAGTTTGCATGTTCTCCCCGTGCCTGTGTGGGTTTTCTCCGGGCACTCCGGTTTCCTCCCACATCCCAAAAACATGCATTAATTGGGGACTCTAAAATTGCCCGTAGGTGTGACTGTGAGTGCGAATGGTTGTTCGTTTGTATGTGCCCTGCGATTGGCTGGCAACCAGTTCAGGGTGTACCTCGCTTCCTGCCTGATAATAGCTGGGATAGGCTCCAGCACCCCCGCGACCCTAGTGAGGAGAAGCGGCTCAGAAAATGGATGGATGAATTCTTCTGTTTCTCCATCTTCTATTTATCTATGTCCAACTACCTTTCTTTTTTATGTAAATCTTTTTTCAAAGGCCAACAACAAAACAACCCAAAAAAAAAAATGTCCTTCAATAAAAATCCAAACTTCAAACTATTAACAGTCCCTGCCTAGGAGTTGATAAAGGGCATTTTAAAAAACATTAATTCAATTATGTTATATTCTTTGTTATAGCCACGTTGCTCCGCACACAACAATCTGGTCTGTCTTATACTTTAGTGAACAGACAATCTGCCTCCCACCTGTCTTGGAAGTTAACCGATTTCCATCTTTTGTTTGGCCATTTTTTGGGAAGGGGAAGTGTAAATTTGCTCGAGGAGACTGGTAGCATAGTTGCTAACGACTGCAACAGAAAGGGAAGGGGCCCTAGCTCCTTGCGGGCCAAATATAATTACATTGTGGGTTTGACATATATGCGGTAGATCATAATATACTGCTGAACAGGTTGGAAACGTGGATAGGACTAAATTAAACAGTCCTTAAATGGTTCAGGTCCGACCTGGAGGAAAGGAGTTATTTTGTAACCACTGGAAGTGTACAATCTCATTGAATGGCAATGACCTATGGGGTCCCTCAAGGGTCAGTTCTTGGACCCCTCCTTTTCAGCCTGTATATGCTACCCTTGGGTCAAATTCTTCAGAACTTTAAAGTTGACTATCATAGCTATGCAGATGACACACAGTTATATCTAGCAGTGTTTCCAGATGACAACAGTTCAATTGAGGTGTTGTGTCACTGTCTAAAACAGATAAATAACTTCCATCCATCCATTTTCTGAGCCGCTTCTCCTCACTAGGGTCGCGGGCGTGCTGGAGCCTATCCCAGCTATCATCGGGCAGGAGGCGGGGTACACCCTGAACTGGTTGCCAGCCAATCGCAGGGAACATACAAACAAACAAACAACCATTCGCACTCACATTCACACCTACGGGTAATTTAGAGTCGTCAATTAACCGACCATGCATGTTTTTGGGATGTGGGAGGAAACCAGAGTACCCGGAGAAAACCCACACAGGCACGGGGAGAACATGGATAAATAACTTGATGAGTTAAAATTTTCTTCAATTAAACCACAACAAAACTGAAATAATTGTTTTTGGCAATAAAGAAAAGAGCATTGCTTTTAGTAAGTGCTTTTAGAGTCACTCTCTTTAAAAACCAAAGACCAAGTCCGAAACCTTGGTGTACTGATAGATTCCTAGCTGACTTTCAACAGTCATATCAAATCAATTACTAAAACTGCCTTCTACCATCTGAAGAACATATCCAGAGTGAAGGCTTGCATGTGCCAAACAGACCAGGAGAAGCTCACCATGCTTATTTCCCAAGTAGACTTCCATCCATCCATTTTCTGAGCCGCTTCTCCTCACTATGGTCGCGGGGGTGCTGGAGCCTATCCCAGCTGTCATCGGGCAGGAGGCGGGGTACACCCTGAACTGGTTGCCAGCCAATCGCAGGGCACATAGGAACAAACAACCATTCGCACTCACAGTCATGCCTACGGGTAATTTAGAGTCTCCAATTCATGCATGTTTTTGGGATGTGGGAGGAAACCCACGCAGGCACGGGGAGAACATGCAAACTCCACACAGGCGGGGCCAGGGATTGAACCCGGGTCCTCAGAACTGTGAGGCTGACGCTCTAACCAGTCGGCCACCGTGCCGCCCCAAGTAGACTTGACTATTGTAATGGTCTTTCGACTGGACTCCCCAAAAAGAGCATTAAACAGCTGCCGCTCATTCAGAATGCTGCAGCTCGGGTTCTGACCAGAATAAAGAGGTCAGAGCATATTACTCAAATTCTAAAGTATCTACACTGGCTCCAAGTCATCTTTATAATAGAAGCTGTGCTAATGGTGTATAAATCACTCAGTGGTTTAGGTCCTGAATACATGAAATAAATGCTAATGTAATATAAACCCAGTAGGGCTCTGAGACCGACAGACTCAGGTCAAATAGTGGAGCACAGAGTCCAAAGCAAACATGGTGAAGCAGCATTTCACTTTATGCTGCACACAAATGGAATAAGTTGGCAACAGAAGTGACGTCAGCTCCAAGTGTGAATGTTTTTAAGTCCAGGTTAAAAACTCTTCTTTTTTTCTCATGCTTTTTATTGTATTTCCACTTTAAAATTGTATTTCTTGCACTCTACGCTGTTTTAATTGTATTTTTGTTTTAAATGTTTTCTCTCTCTTTGTTTTTAAATGCTTTTAATCACGGAAAAGCACATTGAGTTACCTTGTGTATGAACTGCGCTATATAAATGAATTTGCTTTGCTTTGCTTTAATTTAGCCTTTTTTATTCTCAAAATTGCTTCATCGAAATGTAATTAATTTTAATGTATATGTTAGTGGTTTGACTCTAAAATAGTTATTTAAGTTGTACATATACATGTATCAATTTGATTAAATTGGTTGATTAATTCTCACTCAATTATTATGACATTTAATATCATTATTTATTATTGTATTAGTAAAATAAACACGTTGCTGTCGTTCCCTCATCCAGGAAAGACACGGCCATTTTAAAAACTAAATGTGGCCCTCGAACACCCCCTGGATTGGAATAAGTAACATGAGTAACATAAGTAAGAAAATACCTTAAATATTGAGAGTCAGGATAAAAGGTGTTTCTAAATGATAGCAGGCGGTTGCGGGATTTTAAATGGGAGCTTTTGCCGGATCTTGTAGTTGTCGTGTAGGTGACGTGGACTGGGCCGCACTTCCTGCTAAGACGGCAGCAGGAGGAGGAGCAGAAAACATCCGAGGAGAGGAAGGTGTCGACAACTGACAACAGTTTCACAAAGACAAACGCGGAAAGTGTCGCAACCTGCCGTAGTCGTGGTGAGTCTTCAGCGTTTCATCATTCATATCCGCGTTGTCATGTGCTTTATTCTGTCGTTATTGGGTATTTGTATAAAGCTGTAATTATAAACCCTTTTCGAGTCGTTGAAGTATAAGTAACGTCTCGAGTTGCTTTGACTTGTGTCATACATCACTGGCGAATTTCCAGCTCTCTCATCGTCATACACTTGTCGTTTATGTGTTATATTTTCCCAGGTGATTGTCACAAATGTTCCCCAGACAGTGCTTTTGCTTAATTTAATCTTTCAATGTCCTGTAACGTTGTAGTGCTGATTATTATTCATAATCAGCATTTGTTAATCGAATTCTATTCATGTGATCCCATGTGTATTAAAATATTGGCTAATTACTATGTGTACTAAGTGATCAGCATATTGACCCACTGTTGCATCCTATTTTTATACTGTAATTTGCCCCAATCTTCCGTAATCACACACCGCCTCTTAACATCTTTTCCATCTGGCTGTACTGCTCTGATCCTTTTTGATGTGGCTGAATGTCATTATCAACCAGTCCGCCACAGAGAGGTGACTTCATTGTGACGGTGACGAGGGAAAACCAGGCCAGCGACGCAGCAAGCTGACCTGCCATGGCTGCCCGGCATCAGAGGCCAGCAGACACGGCAGACGGTTCAGTGGAGTCCAAAAGGACTGAGAAAAAGTGCTGTGAGTGATTTGTTTTCTCTCTGTGCCTCAAGGTTGACTCAGCTGAGGTCTTTAAGTATTGACTAGTCAACGTTGAACCCAGTTCTCAAGTACCAGTGATGAGTCATATTCAGAACAAGAAGAAATGCCACTATCAAGATGAATCTGAAGTGACTCCATGAAGAATTTTTCTGCATGATCTCCTCTTGACAGCCTTAAAGGGTTAGGGTCAAGTCTGGTCTTGTTCGGTGTTTGCTCTTGAACATTTGTCTAGCTTTTATGCTAACGGGAAAACTGTTTTTGTCTACATTTACTATTTCATGTTTTGTTCAACTAGGCTCCACTAGTTTACTCATTAAGTTGGCTAAAAAGTCAACCGAAACACACGCAGTTGCAAGTCAAACTTTAAGCTAAATGTGCCACTGCAATACTGACTTGTTATTCTTCAGCATGCGTGTATGTTGTTTCACATATAAAAAAAAAAATCAGTAAATGGGTTTCTCAGTTTATGATGGAGTTCCTTTCCTAGAGCAGCGAAGGTACCCAAACTTGTATAAAAAGGGGTAGCGCGCTGTAGTCTATCACTAACCTATACTGAGGCAGTAGTTGTCATAGTAAATCATTTTATGAAAAACACTTCGAGACCAGACATTTAAAACAATCAAATGAAAGAGCAGATACGGTGGTAACTGAGTGCACCTTGTTGTTCCGTATGATGAGTTATTCTTACGTTGCTGCTAAAACTAGTTTATTGCGTGCTGTTCGTAACCTTGAAACTTCGTATGTCAGGACCGCTGACAAAACGAGGAATCCCTGTATTGTTAGGGATTAGTTGTCCTTTTATCAGATGACCGTCTACATTAAGGTTAATTTATTAAATTATTTTGCAGCCTGGGCCTCCTACATGACCAATTCTCCGACTGTGATTGTGATGATTGGGTTGCCTGCTCGGGGGAAAACCTACATGTCCAAGAAGCTGACGCGCTACCTCAACTGGATTGGAGTACCGACTAAGGGTTGGTATCAAGTCATAAGTAAAAGCAAAGCCTCCTTGAGCTTTGTGTTGTGTTATGAGCCACTTATTTTGCATGGCTATGATACTAAAATTCACTTGACTGAAACAGTGGTTAGCTGTAAATGGAAACAACCCCCCAAAAAATTCATGCATGCGCGACCCCATGAAATGTACTCAAAATGACTAAAATAACAATGATAGTGAAAGCCGATATGAGTCTAAAGATTTGACTTGTTAACCAGTCCTTACCCTATATTCTTTGAATATCTCTTAAAACAAATTCTGCAGTCTCATGAACATATGAGTTCTGTCCCATTCATCTTTGTCGGTGGGGAGGAAAAAAAAACAGCTCACCTGGGCTGACTTGCACTTTGTTTTGTAGCACCATAAGCTCACGTCACTTGCTTGAGACTTTGTTGAATGACTTGATATTTGACTGAGTTACTTAGGATGCATTTGAGACTATGTCATTGAGACTTAAGATGATTTACTTGGGACTTGGGGCTCAATTTTTATAGACAACTTCATCTGTGGCAGGGCGCACATGACGGCGGATCCTGATTTTCCTGCAGGCATATAAGGCTCACTGCACGTGTTTGCCAACTTGTCCTGGCGCAAGGTAGACCGCTGGTCAAACGCGATATTGGTGAATTTGATCGTGGCGCAGGCAGAGAGCAGTGACAGTGGTCCACTAACACACGGATCGCTGCTTAGAATGCACAAAGAATGGTGACATGTCTCCGTGGACACTGTCAATTGCGCCACATTTAAAGGGAATGAGAGGAGCCGCTTTGATTGGCAGCGACTGAAGTCTGCTGTAAACACTGGCGCAGCCCGCCCACTCTCAGATGTGCCGACCTGTGCTCAACGAAATTACCAGGTCTGGTCTGACTAAAGCGGGGTACTGGTCTGACTGGTCTGACTAAAGCAGGGTACACACACACGCTGACGATTCGGGCAAATATGAGCATTTTCCCTCCCTTGCGATCAAAGCCATCAAAGTCCCAGTGATTATCCTATGAGGAAGGGTGTTTTCTTTTCAAATTAACATGCATCAACTAACACAGAAATAATAGAAATACAAATATTTTCTTTGCAGATAATGTGAAAGGAAGGTTTTCCTCTGGGAAAAAATGGCTTTTTTTTGTCAAAATCATGAATTTTGCCATGTTCAGTGTGATTAACTCTGCGATTACCACCGGGCTCCTTTCTTTCATACGGGAAAAAAATGTGAAATTATACCGCTTGTATTTTCTGCTTCTTAACAGTAATTAAACTAGTTGCCTTTCTGAAAAATAGTCGCTAGAGGGATCGGAAGAGTTGCAAAATATTGTGTCAAAGTTGCTTATTTGGCAACACTGACTCTTTCCTAAAATTGGCCCACTCCTTTCGCAGCCATGTTGTTACTACAGAAGCTGCAAAAAATTTATTAAAAATCGAATCGTCCTGACAAAAATAAACTCAAATAAATCAATAGTCCATTAATCGCGCATCTGTAGGTCCGGGGGATGTTAAGTGTTTTGTTTTTTCTCTCCCTGATTTTCTCGGAAAATGTTGCGGGGAGACAACCTTAAATGATGAACCTGTTCATGATTTATTCATTATCTCTGGATGTCCTGTGGCACAATGCTGCCTCGCAATTCAGTCTTGATAATACTCCAGACATCGTTATGTGTCTGGTGTGCTATGTTGGTCATCTTGAATACACCACACACACAAGACGGTTTAACACCCCCACAAGTGTGGGATCGCTCACATTTAAAAAAATCTGTTAAGGTGTTGAAAATTGTTGTGTATGAATGCCGCTTAACCCGTCACATTTAGGACTAGGATGACTAACTTGGGACTTGTATGAGGTACAGTGCATGAGTCTTACTGGAGACTTTACTCATGTGGGATTTGAGCGTGGCTGACTGCTTAGAAATCGGGACCAAGTGACTTGGGACTTTTAGTGACATTTAGGTCTCATGTCTGTTGTGTGTATTGTACATCCAATGAAGTTTTGTTAAATGAAGTGTTTTTGTGTGCAGAATGAAGTGCATTCTGGACATATTCATACATTTAAGTCAGCTGACAAGTGAACAAAGTAAAAACACCATTAGTGACACTGCAGTAGTGGGCAGCTTTCCGATTATTAGGAAGCATTAATGGAGTTAGTTGGAAGGTCAGTTAATAAAATGCAGGGCTCGGGCCACTGCGCACTAACTCCCTCCCCCAAGTCCTAGTACCCGCGTGTCTGGAAAAATGAAGTTTGAGGCCTTTTAGTCATAGATTGGATTCTTAATAACTCACACACTCAATTCAACACACTTGCTTTTTGTAAACTGTAAACAACTGCTGTGTTCAGAGACGTTCCTCCACTCACAAATTGTACGTACGTTAAGTACAGAATGTGATTGTGTCCATGTCAACATTGCATGTCTCTGTAGTTATATTTGTACACTGTTGGAATGCAGGTGAACCGGTTTGTAAGGCACAGTTGATTGGAAGGTCACCGCCTAGAACAATTTTTGTGTTTTTACCATCTCCCATGGTTTCCCCACAGTATTCAACCTTGGAGTTTATAGGAGAGAAGCTGTGAAGTCATACAAGTCCTATGACTTTTTCAGACATGACAACGAAGAAGCCATGCAAATAAGAAAGTCAGTAAGACTAGCGCTGCAAGCTAGAAAAGTCACTAAATGTTTCACAAATAAGACTGGTTGTGCATTGTAGAAGCATTCATATAACTTTGGTTTTAACAGACAGTGTGCTCTGGTGGCATTACAAGATGTCAAGTCCTATCTGAAGGAGGAAGGAGGGCAGATTGCTGTAAGAAATCGATAACCGATCGCTATGTCTCCAGTTTTTCTTGATTTGGCCTGAATTTCAAATTGTTTTGTACAGGTATTTGATGCTACCAACACCACCAGGGAGAGGCGGGAGCTCATCCTTAATTTCGCAAAGGATAATTCATACAAGGTCAAAACTCCATTGATGATTAATTGTCATAATATACAGATCGTCAGTATTATAATAAATACATATTTTTTTTCATTTAGGTGTTTTTCGTAGAATCTGTATGTGACGATCCAGAAGTCATTGCTGCAAACATTCTGGTAATTAAAGCCACAATGTCATATTTTTATTTGACTGAATAAACAAAACAAATATTAATTTAAATTGCTCTAATGCAGCCTTGAACTTACATTGTGGCATCATAATATCCTGCTAATTCTTTATATTCTTTTTTTTTTTTTTTTAAATAGGATGTGAAGGTATCAAGTCCTGACTACCCAGAGAGGGACAGAGAAAGTGTCATGGACGATTTTCTCAAGAGGATAGAGTGTTATAAAGTAACTTACCAGCCTTTGGATCCAGATGAACATGACAAGTATGATGTTTTACATGGCTAGACATGAACCCCCGTGTCATTCGTTCCTTTGACATTTTGAATAAAAAACAAGTTGATGTTACACAAGTTGGTCAGCAGGGCTAGATGATAACACAGTCGTTATACAAATTCTCCTATAGTATTAGGTTGTAATTTATTCACACGTTTATAGTTATGGTTATTTACTTATGAAAAATATGGTATTTGTACATGTCCAGGATACTAGGAACCTTTTAGCCTCTAACCATCTTAGATACATACTGTAATTTCTCATGTATAATGCAAATGTTTCCCCCCCAAAAAATTGTCAAAAAAGTCAATAGTGAGCATGATACATAGGTATAGGGGCAAATGGAAAAAACTTTCACATTTTATAAATTTATGACGCCATCTAGTGATTATAAAAAAACTACACTTTCATTCAAAAATGTCACCTCTTGGTTATGAAAAAGCGATACCCTTCACTTTCATTCCAATATGACGGGGGGGTACGTATGACTGAATATACGTACAGTTATGCTCATAAGTTTACATACCCTGGTAGAATTTGTGAAATATATATATTTTTTAATATGACTGATGAATGAACAACAACCATCATTAATTTCTTTATGGTCATGTTTTGTTTCATGATGTTTTCTGAAATGCTTGACCGTTTAATTTGAATCCCATTAAAATTAAATTAAATGTGTTTCGCCTGGTCCTTCATGTTTTCTTTAAAGAATTGTACCCATCTTACAAATTCTGCGTGCGTAATCAAATATATGAGCACAACTATGTGTTTTTTAAATTTAATTAATATAAGTAGGGCTGTGAATTTCAAAATAAGAGCCAGTAAATAAAAAAAAAAATGATTACATGTTCAAATAAAGTGCTTAACTTCAGAATAATTCTTTGTAAAAACTAAAAAAATACAGATAATACTTTGTTTTGATTATATGGGTAGAAGCAAAATCATGCAATGAAAAAAGCACTATACATAGGTAGGGTTTTCGGGAATTTTGGGGTCAACTTTGGGGGTGCGTATTATACATGGGTGTGCATTATACACGAGAAATTACGGTAATTTGATGTTCCCATGGCACATTGGAAGAGTTGATTTCCTCGAACCTTGTTGGTATTGAAAGGCCTGAGTTATCTGATGGTAATTTCCAATTACGCGGTACGGTGTCCGACTGGTTAGAGCGTCAGCCTCACAGTTCTGAAGTCCCGGGTTCAATCCCTGGCCCCGCCTGTGTGGAGTTTGCATGTTCTCCCCGTGCCTGCGTGGGTTTTCTCCGGGCACTCCGGTTTCCTCCCACATCCCAAAAACATGCATTCATTGGAGACTCTAAATTGCCCGTAGGCATGATTGTGAGTGCGAATGGTTGTTTGTTTCTATGTGCCCTGCGATTGGCTGGCAACCAGTTGAGGGTGTACCCCGCCTCCTGCCCGGTGACAGCTGGGATAGGCTCCAGCACGTCCGTGACCCTAGTGAGGAGAAGCGGCTCAGAAAATGGATGGATGGATGGATAATTTCCAATTAGAGAGACTGCAGCAAAAGCACAAGCTTTTCCTTCTGCAGCTCTGCTTACTTGGATTGTCTCGCCACACTACACTATTGTCATATCTGTTGTTGACCAATACTGGCCACTCATCCCAGAGTAGCATCTGCTCCATTTGCACACTGATTGAGGAGTATCTGCAACATTTGCACAACCAACATTGTCCCAGACTATCGCACTACTCGTCACTTTAAACCGCATACAATCCTTGAAGTCTCGGCGCCCTTTGCACAATGGTCATTGCACCGGACTATTGCAATATTAGTCATTCGAACTGCTCTAAGTGCGAGAGGACTCTGCATCTTTTTGCACAATTGTCCAAAAAAATTTTTTACCGGCATTACCAGATAACTAGCAACCCTTTACTGCTCAGTGACTTTTTTTTTTTTTTTTTTGTCTTTATGTCTCCAAAGTGTTCTCTGTCAATTGACTGTCTGTTGTGGTACTAGAGCGGCTCCAACTACCGGAGACAAATTCCTTGTGTGTTATTTGGACATACTGGCAAATAAAGATTATTCTGATTCTGATTCTGGATTCAGTTTATTAAGAAAAAAAACCAGATTCAGTTACTGTATGTTTCTGTGAGACTTAGATTCCATCATTGTCCTTCTCTCCTTGCAGGAGCCTGTCCTTTATTCAGGTCATCAACGTTGGGCGTCGTTTCCTTGTCAACAGGGTGCAGGATTACATTCAGAGTAAAATTGTCTACTACCTCATGAACATCCATGTGCACTCCCACTCCATCTACCTCTGTCGACATGGAGAGAGCCATCACAATCAGCAGGGACGCATTGGCGGAGATTCTGAGCTGTCAGACAGAGGGAAACAGGTGCTGAGCTTATGCTTGCATTTCAGCAATACCCTTTTACAACTGGACAGAAAACAAAAGTTAATGCGTGTTTGATATTTTTTGCCAATACTGTTGAATAAATCTAGAGCATTTCTCTTAAAATGTCTGTCTTATGTCCTAACGACATGTATTTTATTCAGTTTGCTGTAGCACTGAAGGGTTTTGTCAAGGAATATCGTCTGTCAGACCTGAAAGTTTGGACCAGTCAGCTGAGGCGCACAATTCAGACTGCAGAGGAGCTTGGCGTTCCGTACGAGCAGTGGAAAATCCTTAACGAGATTGATGCTGTATGTATGTCCTCTAAAGAGACAGTCATACATAAATAGTCGTCAGTGGTTAGTTAGGGTTTTATTGCTTTGGGTTTCAGGGAGTTTGTGAAGAGATGACGTACAAAATAATTGAGGAAACGTACCCAGATGAATACGCCATGAGATACCAGGACAAGTATCACTACCGCTATCCAGGGGGAGAAGTATTTTGACATTTTATTTGGGTCATTTAATAATTGATTATTGATTGAGTCAAAGTCACCTCTTGCTTTTAACTCTACATTATATGTCCTTTTCTTTTGGCTTTAGTCCTACCAGGACCTTGTGCAGCGGCTGGAGCCAGTTATCATGGAGCTGGAGCGACAGGGCAACGTGCTGGTCATCTGTCATCAAGCCGTCATGCGTTGCCTTCTTGCCTACTTCCTGGACAAGAGCGCTGGTAGAAAAAGCATGAGAGCATAATATTGCGTTAAGTCTGTCTTTTAGTTGTATGATTTTTATTCGATTGCATCCTAACCATTTCAAACTAATCATCCAAATTATTTCGTTATTTATCTCTACTGAACATGTAATGAAGTGATTACAGCACACATGAGTTTCTGGAGGGGTTGGGGGGTTGAACGACGCTGAAGAGGCCCAGGAGAGATGTTGTCCAACTCTAGGAATGCATTTTCATTTTAAAGAGAGAGAAAAGTATAAGCAACCAAAATAGAGAGCTGCACAGAAACGTGGAGGCATTTGTTCTTTTAAAATATGCCACAAGCCAAACAATCAGATCAAACTAGATTTTTATCAGGCTAGTCATGCTACATAATGCTGTGAAAACTTGGTGCACTTCCAGTGCAGAAATGCTTATGCAAAGCAATTACAGTTAACACACATTCAGCTATCTGATTAAATACCTAATAAATGATTAAACCCTAATAAAACTAGATCATTATAAATGCAATAGTTTTTACTTCCGTTGAGTTAAATTTTATGTACTTTTGCACCCGGATTGCTGCATAAATTGGTTATAAAATGTGATTGTATCTTCATCTGTGTGACAATAGAAAATATTTTCTTAAAGGTGCCATATTTTGGCTTTTTAGACTCCCATTAGAGTGACTTTCTAACATGGTCATAGTATAAAAATGTCAATTTCTTTAAAAAAAACAAACAAAAAAAAAACACCTTGTCATAATAATGTCCAGAAAAGGCCCCTCTGACCGCTACTTCTTCTTGACCCAGTTTTGTATCCGCTTTCTCCATATTTGGCTAAGACTGCCCCCTTTTCCTCTGCTTGGTTGCCTCCATGTAGAAGACCCACTTGTGAGAGCACACGTGTTTGTTTTGTGGACAGTGCTGGCTGGTGAGCGGAGATGTAGGCGGAGATCTTTGCTAGTGACGTAGATAAGCCTGAGAAATTTGAATGACCTGATTTCAGGCCTCAGCAGAAAAAGGTCTTTTGGAATTAAATCAGGAAACAATCTTGTCTTTTGTCAATTTAATGAACTCTTTGCAAAGAAAGAGAGACCGATAACTTAAAGTTGCTTTGCTCCTCTTTCTGACGCTGAGGAACACGGAAGAGCAACGCACATTTAAAGGAAATGGAAGTGAGTCAAGGAAGAAAGTCCTGTTCACACAGTTATCTTGTCCTTGAGAGAAAAAGGTAGGCTTATTGTCATGCAGTAATCCTCCGCTATGTGACGGTTGTTGCTTCATGGTCCCGCTATATTGCAGATTTGTATCTGTACAATTTGTAGCATATTTTTGTGTTATCCATTGCTGAGCGCAACTGCTCTCAATCGCTCTCAATATATTATGTTTTAACCTGTCACAACAAAAAACTATTTAGGATTTTATGTTCTCCCAAAAACCTTTTTTTTTTATGCCACTGATATAATAATAGAGCATAATAATTCAAGTACATCCTCTTTAAGAACAATTACCTTTCAATTCTGAAGAATTGTGAATATTGGCATTGTAATGTCGAACAATAAATCATTTTTATTTATCTTCGGATGAAAAAAAATATAAATAAATCAAACTCAGGGTCTGTTTGCACAAATTGTACCTAAACAAATATGAAACATTTGGCACAGAGGTATAGAGTAATTAACTGACCCAAAAAATGTCTTAAACCCTGCCAAATTTGAATGGAAAAAAAATAAAAATAAAATAAATAAATAAAATGTAAAATAAGGCCCGCCCCGACTGGTGAGAGCGTCAGCCTCACAGTTCTGAGGACCCGGGTTCAATTCCCGGCCCCGCCTGTGTGGAAGTTTGCATGTTCTCCCCGTGCCTGCGTGGGTTTTCTCCGGGCACTCCGGTTTCCTCCCACATCCCAAAAACATGCATGAATTGGAGACTCTAAATTGCCCGTAGGTGTGAATGTGAGTGCGAATGGTTGGTTGTTTGCGTGTGCCCTGCGATTGGCCGGCAACCAGTTCAGGGTGTACCCCGCCTCCTGCCCGATGACAGCTGGGATAGGCTCCAGCAAGCCCGCGACCCTAGTGAGGAGAAGCGGCTCAGAAAATGGATGGATGGATAAGGCCCGCCCTCGAAGTGCTGGGTTGTGATGTGAGACGTTTACCTGAACATGAGTTTACTCAAGTCAACTACCGCCTGAATGCTGATAAAGCAGCTGTGGTTATGGTTTATAAACGGTTAACTTTCCCGTGTGTGTGTGTGTGTGTGTGTGCGTGCGTGTGTGTGTGTGTGTGTGTGTGTTATGGGGGGAACACACACAAATGTGGGGGAATGCACACGTTTTTAGCTCCAGAACTTAGCTCGTTCGCTTGCAGCGAATGTAAAAAAACCGTTGTGTGTATCTATGGAACAACCACTTTTCTGCCAACGGCCTGCTGCGTCGTGAGCGACACGGCGGGTGTTACCACAACAATAAAAATTTTGCAAGTCCACAAAAAACCATTGTATGGAACGGCAACCCGCCCTACTCTGCCTCTTGATTGGCTAGCATCAAGACAGGAGTCATACTTTTGATTCGCTGTGTGTGCAAGCTCTTCATCAACACACACACACACACACATACGTAGGGCAGATCTTAAACCACACGTCTGTAGACGCGGCTTAAATATGCTTAATGCGTCCCTGCTAATTTGTGTGTGTCTCAGACGCGGGATGCATATTAAACATTCATCAGTCAACTTCCAGTTGACTGATGAACATAAAGGGTTTCAAGGGATACTTTTGTAACCCTTTCCAACGTCATGTGAGTCAGCAATTGTAATTGTAGGTATCTGACACTGATTTAGTGCGTGACAAGTTTCATATTGGGCAATGCGTCTTGAGACTAGCCAACACCGTCCCGTCTCCTGCCTCCGATTAGCTTCTGGCTAAGTCATTAACCCAGGGGTTTACATGCTTTTTCCACACTGCAAGAAAAAGTATGTGAACTCC
The DNA here is from genome assembly GCF_024500275.1 of Phycodurus eques. Lineage (NCBI taxonomy): Eukaryota > Metazoa > Chordata > Actinopteri > Syngnathiformes > Syngnathidae > Phycodurus > Phycodurus eques. Next base: position 35,104,400 of record NC_084525.1, read on the forward strand.
TGGGCAAATGACTTTGTCGTAAGCTAATCGGACAGTTGTGTCCATTAAAAAAAATTGAAATATTATTAAAATAATTGTTTGTGTGGTATTAGTTTAAGCAGACTGTCTATTAGTATGACTTTGATGCAAATCATAACACTTTTTAACCAGTTACCAATTGCAAACACAATTGTTTGTGTGGTATTAGTTTAAGCAGACTTTTTGTAGATGCACATACGTTTTCTTGGAACGGACACAAATATGTCAAAGCATGTTCCATGGAGCAGGTCCAGCACCACACTTCTCACTGTAACCTCATATCAAAAAGGACAATTGCAAGTTGCCTCTTAAATTGTGAGCAGGTCTGCCCTTAAGACCATGTCTAGAAGATGGTTCCACAGTAGAGGAGCCTGATAGCAGAAGGGTCAGTCTGTAGAGCTTCTGGGAACCACAAGTAAACGTGAACTCTTGTATTGTAGCGCTTTATAGGTTGATAGATAGAGACTGGTACCATAACCAGCTGCGCTTTTTGGGGGTACAGAAAGGGATTTGTATAAAAAAATGTTCCTGCGAATATCACAGAAAACCAAATGTTCTTATCTTGATGAACGCAGAATATTTTATTCCAGTAGTTGTCTTGGATTTTTTAGTTTACGTAGGTGTACCCAAAAAGGTCACTGGAGCGTAGAGTTTGCTGTACTTAATGGCCTGCGGTTGCACAATTTGTAATAGAAGAAAGCATTTGACTATGACTCAGGGTCCGAGCCACAATTGGGCGTGGACAGACAGACGAAAAGACGACAGACATAAAACCAAAAGGACCTGTGGGTTGCTTTTTATCCGCCCTTTTGTCCCAATGGGGATAGCGTATTAAGTTGGAACACAACATCCTGCGTAGGACATATAAGAGATGTTTGCCAGCCTGATTTTAAGCTGATTTCTTTTTTTATTTTTTATTTCTTTGTCACAGACGATCTTCCATACTTGAAGTGTCCCTTGCACACTGTCCTCAAACTCACCCCTGTGGCTTATGGTAAGTCCCCACACTGTTCTCGTGTCAGCTGAACTTCACATTCACAGTATCCATTTGTGGTATTGACACATTTTTTCTTGTCCTCCTCCACTAGGTTGTGAAGTGGACATGTTTGACCTGAAGGTGGAGGCTGTCAACACTCACAGGGACAGACCTTTAGTAAGCTTATGGTTATGTTTCATTAGGAATTGGGTGACAGGTTTCTCCGTGAATACGTGGCGCCTGACAACATCCATTCAATCCATCTATTATCCATACCGCTTATCCTCACAAGGGTAGTGAGCGTGCCGAAGTCTATCCCAGCTATCTTTGGGCGAGAGGCAGGGTACACCCTGAACTTGTCGGCAACCAATTGCAGGGCACATATAGACAAACAACCATTAGCACTCACATTCACACCTATGGGAAATTTAGAGTCTTCAATTAACCCACCATGCATGTTTTTGGGATGTGGGATGTGGGAGGAAACCGGAGTAGCCGGAGAAAACCCACACTGGCACGGGGAGAACATACAAACTCCACACAGGCGAGGCCGGAACATAACCCGGGTCCTCAGAACTGTGAGGCAGACGTGCTAAGTAGTCATCAATCGTGCCTCGCACAACATCTGTTGAAATTCTGTAAATTCTGATCACTCCATTTGGTTCTAAAGGTTTTTGAGTAAGCAGATACTGCTGGTGATGCTAGTTTGACATATTGGCCAAACTGTGGAAGCACAACTAACCACTGAGCCAAAATGAAAAATATATGTCCCTTAATGATGACTGAATAGAGGCTTTTAAAAGAAGCTAACAACTACTAAGCACAAGTAAACATTTGAGGCCATATTGTTACTAATTGAATACATGCCAAAATGCAAGAGTTGCAATGCACTATGACAAGACAAAAAGTTACAGATTCAAGTTGAGTTTGTGTAACAATGTTTAATGTATTTGTGTCATCATTTTATAATTTGCTATACTGTATACTTTGTTTTTGTACCAGCTCACAACAGTTTGCCTTTGCTACCTTTTTGGTTCATCACTACCTCTTTTAAGAACAGCTCCATATTTGTTTCCTGGTTATAATTGTGTGTTATTTGCAGTGAGACGTTCAGCCTGGAGTCCTAGACAGAGTGAGTGCTCCCACATAAACATACTGAGGGACATTTAAAGAAGAACCTTTGTTGAAAGGGGTGGGAGGAAGTTTAACGATGGCTTTATCGCTTTCAGAGCACACCGTGTTTCAGACCTTGGGAAGGTGTCGGAAGTCGTGTGGTTGGTCTCTCAATGTCTTTTGGATTTGGGCAATTTGTAGCGACATAACTTGGCAAAGCTGTGGCTGGATGTGTTCTCTTCACAGCTGAATGTCATGTTTTCCCTCACTTTTCAAAGCTCGCTGGCATCTTCTCTTTTTTTTTAAATTTTCTTTTATTTATTATTTTTTGTTTTTTTGCAATGTCTAACAGCAAACATTAACAGAAACCGTTATCAAGACGCTTTTCTCTTTTGTCACTTTGGGAGGGCTATTCTTATTGTTGTTATTATTATTTATTTTTTTTTTTAAAGTTCTGCATTGTTGAGGAACTGACTGTAAAGCGCAGAACTACAGGTTATTGCCTGAGCTAAATACACCAGAAATATACATAAAGCTGTTCTAAAACATATCGCAAAATCATGTTACTCAGTTCTTGCCAACTCTGTCTGCCATTGCCGAGTAGAACAAAGAACGAGAAGTTCCGCCAGCTTTCTACCGGAGGAATAGCTTCACACCTCTGTCCAGCCACGACCAGATCAAGCGGCCTCGTCTTTACAGTGTCGGCAACCCTCCGCAACCTCGCTTGTCCCAGACTCCCGTTTTACCCAACCTGCAATTCTCTGAGCTATCAGAGGGCGTGGAGCTGCGAGAAAGAGAGGTCAGTGTTGAATTTGTGAAGAAGGTGGAAGAAAAATGGAGGAAAGGGATTTATTAGTCGCTGCTGTCCAGACAGGGCGTGTTTCACCCTGACCGGTGAGCTCATATGTCAAAATTTAAACAAGTTGTGCTTACGTGACTCTTGGTGGGGTGTTTTCATTAAATGTTCAACTCTCTCTCTGTGTATCTTCGTAGGACTCCCTGAACGGCTTCAGTGCAGGAGACACAAACGACTGTCCTGGGAGCTAAAGAAAAGGTTATTTAGTCTCGACATACATCGTTGACCAAATGTTTCCATGTGTACCTTCCGCTTGAACAAATAGTTGTTTGTTTGTTTGTTTGTTTGCCACTGAAACTTCAACCCAATCACTGTACAGAGATGTCATACGATTTAAGACTCCATCCATGAGTTGTTTGCAAATACAGTGGGGCAAAAAAGTATTTAGGCAGCCACCAATTGTGCAAGTTCTCCCACTTAAAAAGATGCGAGAGGCCTGTAAATTTCATCATAGGTATACCTCACCTCTGAGAGACAAAATGAGAAGAAAGAAATCCCGAAAATCACATTGTCTGATTTTTAAAGAATTTATGAGCAAATTGTGGTGGAAAATAAGAATTTGGTTACCTACAAACAAGCAAGACCTGTAACTTTTTCTTTAAGAGGCTCCTCTTGTCCTCCTGTATTAATGGCACCTGTCCAGAAGCTCAAACAGTCGTACTCCAAACTCCACTATGGACAAGACCAAAGAGCTGTCAAAGGACACCAGAAACAAAATTGCGGACCTGCACCAGGCTCGGAAGACTGAATCTGCAATAGGTAAGCAGCTTGGTGTGGAGAAATCAACTGGGGGAGCAATTATTAGGAAATGGACGATATACAAGACCACTGATAATCTCCCTCGATCTGGGGCTCCACGCAACATCTCACCCCGTGGGGTTAAAATGAGCACAAGAACGGTGAGCAAAAATCCCAGAACCACACAGGGGGACCTAGTGAATCACCTGCAGAGAGCTGGGACCAACGTAACAAAGGTTACCATCAGTAACAGTAACACGCCGCCACGGACTCAAATCCTGCAGTGCCAGATGTGTCCCCCTGCTAAAGCCAGTATATGTCCAGGCCCATCTGAAGTTTGCTAAAACAGCAAGATCCTTTATTTATTTTAATTTTAATCTTTGGCAGAGTTCAGAAATCAATAATGGGATGACCTTGATTTGACTTAATGCCACTCCTGGCACAGAAATCCAAACAACTTGGCTTTGTTGGGTGTTAACAAAAACAATCCTCGGAGTTGGGGAACATTGTCAAAAACAGAAGGAAGCACATTGTTTCCAGGACAACCGCCAGATCCAAATAAATTCTACACAGAATTTCAGACATGGCTTGTAGGCTTCTCCGTGGCACTCATCTGACCATTTGATGGCCAGGCAAAGGCAAATACTGAAAATTACAATCAGAAGATGAACTTAATCTGGGCATTTACACTCTGGTCCTTCCTTCTCATTGATGAAGGGCTTCCCCCCCCCCCCCCCTAACTGCATGACTTTTGGCTCTTCCTCTCACAGCCTATTCCAAACTTTCCCCACTGTGCCAACTGCCATTGGCCAAATTATCTTTTGAACATCACTCCGGTTGTTGAATGATATTCAAAGGCATTGGCGGTTATCCCGGTGACTAAAGAGTTGTTTTTGTCCCTTGCTGGTCTGTAGCTTTGTTGTAACTAATGTCTGCGACTTGTCCTTGTTCTTACGAGCTGCCCTTTGGTGGATGAAATCATTTGATGTCCACTGTATTACCTCTGTTTAACCTTTTCATTAAATAGAATCAGAAACAAGACACTGGAATGGAATGGCAGCCATGAATGTAGATATGTTGATTTAAGGGACATTTTGAGTGGTCTCTAAATGTATCAGAGTTGTGTTTTTCACATGTCCCTGGCATCGGGCAGAATCCTCGCATCTTCAAAACAATCCCTTTTTCAGGATTAAGAAACAAAAAGGCACGTTTGTTCCGCCTTTAACATTGCATTATCAATGAGAGCAAGCCATTCTCAACACTTAAGATTGGTCAATAATTTGAAAAAATAATAGACCCATGTGGGAACTGACGAATAGACTCGATTTGTGAAAAAAAATTATGAAATTGACCAAATTTGGACATGGGACGTTTCCGCTTCCGCTTGTTGCCAGCATTAAATTATGGCTTCATAATGATGGCTGGTGTTGTCAAAGCGATTAAAAAAATAAATACAAATAATAATAAAATAAAAAACAACAAAAATGTCATGCTGACACATTGAGAGGATCGATTATTTAAAAAATGTCCCATATGTGTCTGAAGTGTTAAGATTGTTGATGCACCCTAAATAGTCTTACCAACTCATGCAAAGTTTTACATGAAAGGAAAGATAATTTGTGATCTTTGATACCTTTTATCACACCAACTGCCCTTCCAACTGTTTCTAGCTCCTTTTCTTTATTCATGGTCACACAATATCTGATTGTGAGTGTTTAAATTACATTTGAACCATCTGAAATTCAATGCAGTTACTAAGGGCTCGAGTATGCAAGGGTACACACTTTGTAATGAAAAGCTTGTCATTATGATTGTCTAAACTGTAGACAAAAGAGAAAGCGTGCACTACTCAGTTGAACTTTTAAGGACACCATTGATGGAGGAGCGGTGGAACAACTTTGAAAGTGGGGCGAGGCACAGTACTTTTGGGGCACCTTTTCCTGTTCCCCTCCATAACCAATTGTCAACAGGGGGGTGCTGACCTAAGATTTTCAAGGGCACTTTTGTCGATTCAATTTTTGTCGCAGCCCCCCAGTACCCCCCGGTTCCTCCGCCTCTACATTCATGCAATGTAAAAATTAAGAATCAGGCTAGTGAGGATAAGCAGTAAAGAAAATGGATGGATGGATGGATGGATGGAATAAATACAAAAGTGCCTCTCTATAACAAGCTACAAGGTGCATTTTAAAGTACTTCAAATGATTATGAAATGAAATAATGACCAAGTCAACATTATAGATTTTATTTTTGTATTTTTTTTTTTTAAACCTGTGCTTGGTTTCATGTTGCTTCTAAACAATCGTATACGCTGGGATCAGACAAACAAATGTGTATATCTTACAGTCAACCAATGCCAACTCTACATGAGTGATTGATATTTAGGATCTGTTTGCTTCAATTGCTGATGGTTTTCAGAATCCCATTTCAGAATCATTGCCATTTTGTATGACTCACAGCGATGTATCCAAAGTATTACATCGGCATTTGGCGACCGGATGACTTGCGTGTCTGAGAACTTTAATCTGCTTGTTGTTTTGGTGTATTAAGTGATGACAGAAACAGCCTTTAAAGATTTGATGTGCACATAACACTGTTGTGTCACCTAGTAATATTTGAGGACCACATGAAAAGCATTGTTATAGTGATTCAGCCGACTGTAATTGTATTGTATAGTTTTAAATTCGCATGCATTTCAGGATTTATGTCAGGTCTGATAATAAACACAGTACAATACAATTCAATTCCATATGCCGTTGATACTTTTTGTACCTTATGTTTATTTTATTTCAGTCTGGCCCGAAAGCGCGCGCATGTGCGTAGGTGTAGGTGCGGTGTGGGGGTCGACCTTCCGTTATAAATACCGGCATCCTCCCATGTTCACTCGTCACAATTCTCACTGGATAGGCACGCATTGCAAAACATGAGGAGCATCGTGTGGCACCTTATGTTCTTATCCGTTTCTTTATTCGACACTGGTAAGTTTTTGCTACAACCCATTCGGATTGTTTTGAACCAGTAAGTTGACTGTATTAGTATCTTTAAAACTATAGCTGAAGTTCCAAAGCGATGCTCAGCGCCGCCCCAATACCCGTCAACCAGATTCGACAGCAATTTGGACAGCGGACGCAAATTCGACAGCGGGGAGAAAGTTGACTACAAGTGTGCCGAGGACCTTGTCGCGTACACTGGCAGCCCCTCTGTGATGTGCGTCAATGGAACGTGGACCACGCTGACACTCAAATGCGAAAGTAAGAATGGGACAAACCTGCCCAAAATCGCTTCTTTCCCAATTGTTGGCGAAGCCTATGCTGTCCTGTTAAAATTCAAGAAAGTTGTAGTTTTTACTTGGGGCCACGAGAGGGCTTCTCCAACGCGGCAATTTTCCGTGCAAAATTAATAACTGCCGTACACTCGGTTTATCCTCGTTTCAAGTTTATGTACCGACTATTTTCTCTCCCAAAAATGTTTTTATCGTGATATTACAACTCGATTCTGATACTACGAAGACTGAAATCCTAAAATGACACAACTTTCCTCGAGAAATATTACTTCACCATGGAAAATACATTTGATCGAAGAATTTTTTGGGGGGAAAAGAAAATAACCTTTTAATACTACTTTTAATGTGAAAATGGAACAATAAAAGATGTATTTCCTCAAAAACTAGTTTTCTTGTATTGCAACTTTATTTTCATATCACTGCTTCAATCTTGAATAAAAAGCATTTAAAAAATATTACACTGATCTCGAAAATATACTACTTTTGGCACAAAAATATAGTGTCTTTTTCATCATGACTGATCTAGAAAATCTGCATTCATCTAAAAAATATGACTCTTGTAATATGACTTTAATGTCGAAAATATAATTTTTAAACTAATATATTTTTAGGTCAAATATATACCACTTTAATCTCATAACATTCCTTTAACTGAAAAGAGCTTTTATTTTGTCAAAATTATGCAACTTTTTATTTGCAAATATACTATATAATAACTACTCTCATCGGGCACTGTGGCGGATGGCACGTCTGCCTCACAGTTCTGTGGTTCCGGGTTCCAAGTTTAGCTCAGGCCTGTCCGTTTGCATTTGCTTGCGTGAGTTTTCTCCAGGTACTCAAGTTTTGTTCCTACATTCCATGCAAAACTTCAAAATGTGGAAGACCAAGACCGGTCTCAAGCGTTACAACACTAATGCCGCCTCTCACCCAAAGTCAGGTGGGAAGAGGTTCGAGCACAGCCGCAACTGAGGATGAGCACTACAGAGAATGGATGAAGTTTCTACACTTTTGCTTTTCAGGGGTTAGAATTAGGCTCAGTTCATCTAGGTCAGGGTTGTCAAAAGTTTTTCTTCCAAAGGCCACATACAGAAATATCAAAGGATGCAAGGTTCACCTTTAATTTTACACGATAAAAACATTACATTCGTGTAGGTGAAGGTATGTGAAGCAATTACATATATTTTTTAAATGTATTATACTTCATGATTCGGGGGAAAAAAACCCCCAAAAAACCTGATGAGAATGCAATAAGTCAAGGATTTTATTTATATTTTTAGTTTTAATTAATTGTCCCCCTGACACAGTACTGGGCAGCAGCAGAATCATATCGCCACATTCAGAAGCAAAGAGAGAACAATCTCGACTCAACTGACTGACATGGTACAGTCAGTGGAGCAAACAATTGTGATTCACGCTATTTGCTGCTGTCACAGAACTTTATTTATCGCAGGGTAACAACTCGGCATTTTGTTGCTATTTTAGCGATGGGCGATTTGTGGGAAACAAGAAAGTGAGACATGAGACCAAAGTCGTTCTCTTCGCATCCTTTGCCACGCAGTGTAGAAAGTAGATACACTGTAGTACAATGCAGGCAAACGACACGGTCTGCTCAATTGTGTATTTTAGTATATGCCGCGGGTGGGCTGCTAAAAAATGGATGGCCTGTGGGCTGTTGTTGGGACACCATTGGTCTAGGTTTATGGTATCTTTTAATCACTGCCAGCCTTCCCAGCTAACGTGGATATTTGACTTCTAAAGCCGTCAATGGCAGTGAATGTGTTAATCTGTTAGCTCTTCTAGCTTAGCTAACACGTCGGTCATGCTAATGCACATTCCGAAAGAACCCCAAAAGCGAAATGATCAACTGTCAGTTGAGCTGGATAAGGCTGAGGATATGGTAGTCAATGTAAAGATACATTATTTTCATTTGTGCAGAGGTTGTCACCAAGTGCCAGTGGGAACCCAACCCCCCCCCCTGTGCTGACCCGAACAGAAACCATGACAAACTTGACTTCCAACAGTTTTCATTTTTGGGGGACTGACACGTCACAAATTGGAAGTATGGGGCTGAAGAGATAGCCTACAATCGTCATTGAAGCCATTTACAGTGTTTTCTTAATCGCTCTGCCTCGCTCAAATGACATTAAATGGTTTACTAGTGGTGCCATTGGAGACTTGTGCCACCGGGAAGTATGTGAGAGTGACGTCACGGCGAGATGACATATACTTCCACCGTTACTAAGTGCTCACATTTAGAAAGAACTTTCTACTCTGCAGGTGGCTGTAGCGCTCCAGCCAATTCGGACGAGTCTCACGCCAACCTCGCTGACGACTTCATCAGCAGGACGACTTTTGGCCGTGGTGAGCGAGTCCGGTACACTTGTGACGTCGGCTACAGTCCAGTAGGTGGCAGCAGATACCGGAGCTGTAGCAGAGGACAATGGACGCCGCTTCTGCTCAAGTGTGAACGTGAGCTCAAGCTTTGGAGTCTTTTTTTCAAAAGCAGAATGACAGCAGAAATATCACAACGGCCAATCTGTTACTGAATAGACTGTTTTTCAACTTGTTAAGCACATACTGTTTTTTTCTCAATGGTTAATGCAAAATGTACAGTGAATTAAAGCGTTTTACCAATTTTAATTATTGCCATATATTTCCTCTGAATGATTTGAAAATAGTGTTTCAAATTATTATGCACAACAGTCTTGGAAAATATGGGTAGAGTCATAAAGAAATCGGTCATATTTCTTTCATTACATAGAGATTTAAAAAAAAAAATTTTTTTTACCTAAACATATGCTATTTCAACCAAAAGCATCCTTTCCTTTTCCCCAAAATGGGATGGCTATTAATGACCTCAGCACGCGCCACACCGGGATGAAGAATGTGCACAATTGACCTTAGCTACCTCAGCCGTTTACATCATCGCTATCTTTAAAAATGACAAAACTCTTGCTTTGCCTTTTGAAAATGAACCCTGACCATGTGCACATGGCAGTGGCGGGCATGCATTTGGCGCCTGGGCCTTCAGTGGAGATTTACCTGACTTACTCCACCCTTCACTCCTTCAAACCACCACTATCGAAACCAAACCATCAATACTATACAATAATGCGATATAACAGCAAATAACTGTGCCATGTACAGAATCTGGAGCAGTTCAGAAGCAATATTGATCTAATAACATGACAAAAACAAACAATTAAATACATCATACTCACCAGAGATGCTGATGAATTAATGTGCATGATCGCTGAAGATGTGTTTTGCTTGTCGAAGTTGGCTGTAACAATTTCTGATATGAACAACCACTCAGAATGGACAAATGCGCATGTCAACGAGGGCCAGCTCTCTGGCCTGGTGTCGATGAATTTGAAATCTGATTGGTTAATGAAACAGTCCTATTACTAATATAGTTCGAGTTAAGCACTACTGATTCTGAAGGCCCTAGACAGTTTAGATTGACAAGGCAGCACACTGAGGCTGAAATCTGATTGGACCAAAAAAAAAAAAGTCAGTGCTCAGTGCAGCCAAGAGGAATGTAGTAATACATTTCAAATTTCTTGGAATAAAAACAGAATTTAGTTTGTAAATGTAGGTCAGTGCTTCCGATAGTGTTAGGAAAGCAGAGAAGGCCTCAGACCGCTCGACACTGGAAGATAAATCTCACCGTCTTGATATGTCACAGCTAAAACAGAAGAACTACACGGGTGCGTTTACTTTCTAAGTATCTACTGTCCCTGGAATTGACTAAATATGATATACTGTACATGTGCATGGTGATGACAGTGTAAACCGAGCGATACTGTTTTAAGCCACCAGAACACTCTCCATTCTGTAAAGGGAAACTGTGTGGCTCTGCTGGGGAGATTAAAAATGGTCGCTTCGTGTATACCGGAGTGCAGTTTGGAGACACCGCTACAGCTCATTGTGATGACGGGTGAGACGCTCATGTAATTCTTGTGCTTCACATGCATGTCAGAAGTACTGCTGGAAAGGTTGTGAGTGTTCACCCTGTCACCAGGTTTCAGCTTGTAGGACGGCCAACCAGGAACTGCATGAGTTTCGGCTGGGATGGCCATGCTCCCTTTTGTGAAGGTGCCGCGAACTGACTGCCATGAAACTTGTTGCGCTTTGTACCTTTCCATGGTGCATGAGGTTTTCTCTCTGTTCAAGTGGTGGAGTGTGAAGAGCCTCCAGAGGTGGCCAATACAGAGCGAAAAGGCACAGAGGAGGCGCCGTACAAGTACAGGAGTGTGGTTGTGTACGAGTGTCGTGCAGGGACCCTGCTGGGGAACAAGGCGATATGGTGCACAGAGGACGGCACATGGAGCACACCTCCTACATGCAAAGGTCTGGCACACAAATAGTGACGCGGTCATCTTTACACAAATTTATTTACAATTTACCATGAATAAAAGTGAATAAGAGTTGTAGTTTCTCCACAGAAATTACATGTCCATCTCCAAAAGTGCCCAACGGCTCCTGGACGCGAGGTCACATCCGACTTTATCAACACCGAGACACGATCGCCATTGGCTGTCGCCACGGTTACACAGTGGTGGGCACCAGCACGGTCACCTGTGGTGACGATGGTCAGTGGATTCCCAGCCTTCCCAAATGTAGACGCAAGTGTAAGTTACCACTCCGGTGGAAATAGACAATTATTATCGTCATTACTTTTACGAAACACATTGAATTTTTTTTCTTTTTTTAGCATGGCATACTAAATGGCAAAGCCAATATGCTGTCGGATATGGGATGCTACATTAGTAAGTCCAGGACCAAACAGAGGATGGAAAATTACCTTTGGAGCTTAATACTTTGCTGCCAGGTTATAACAGCGTTACACACATTAAACATGTTTTTAAAATGAAGCTGACGTACAGGATGTTTATTTCCATAAGTGTTTTGGGGCAATAATGAGTACAAACTTGTTGCCTTCACCTCTATACATTTTTTTTTTTTTTTTTTTACTGTCGATAATGTCGTGTATCATCATCTATAGGCTAAACTTCTAGTGAGCTTTCATGAACAAAACAAGTTACAAGAAAATAAGAACACCAAGTCCATTCATTAAAAAGACAATACAAAGTCCAGACATTTACATGAGCAATAACAATTCAAGTGCAAATATCATTATCAACTCTATGATACATCATAGCAAACTCTCTTTTAAAAGGCAACAATCTCCAAAAGAAAAAACAAAAAAAGAAAATCTGGTGGGAGGAGGGTTTTTGCCCATGAAGGCATACGGGCCATGTTTTAATATTTATAATGTAGGTAGAGCTGGAAATTCACTAAAGATGTCCAACATTTTGGTATAACATGGTTTGGCATCTCACCATCAACTTTGACAATGTGATCAAAATCCCTTTTGGATCATCCTGGATGGTGACTTTTACAACAACAAACCTCCCTTTCCACTCCCTAAACTAGAAATCAACCATGTAATGGAGAATGAGACATATTTATTTCCTTCCAAAGTTGAAATATGCATGTTAGGGGATTACCATTAATATTGCGAGCTATGTGAACACACACACACACACACACGCACGCACGCACGCACACACACACACACACACACACACACACACACACACACAAAACGCAATAGCGCAAATAATGACTTTTGAGGTTTGATGAAATACTTTTCTCTCAGTTTCGATCGTGCCTCCCAGCCAAATGAATCCCCTGCAAATACCATTGTGTGTTTCTAAAGCAGACGAGCTGCTTCCCGTTTCCAGTCTTTATGATAAGCTCGTCAAAAGCTAGCCGTGGGGGCCCACTTGACTTAAAGCCAGGTAAGGTTTGGATGTTTTTGTCGAACTTTGCTAAAATTGCTAAATACCTAAAACAAAACATCAGCTCCTATCACGGGGAACGGTCTTTTACTTTAATATTAAATTATTATACCCTGTTGCTGTCATTGTTCTGAAACCACAAAGAATATTGTTTCCAAACTGCAAAATTTCCATGACATCTTTGACTCACTCTGCAAAAGAGCAGGTACACCCTAAAGTTCTGCTCACAACATGCCATACAAAGGGTCAACAGTGCTGCTTTCCAAAAGATCATTTTGGGTCACCATAAGCAAATCCGAGATGTGGTATTTTCATTCATTGCACTTGTCTATAAAGGTAGAAGGATGGGCTCTTGATCTAATAGTGCACAAAACAATGTGACCCGCCCTTGTGGGCCCTCTTTGGAAGAGCTGTCTTCATTGGGACAGACCAAACATGAGTTGGGGAGTTGGTGTCTTTGGATTTGATATGACCATGACATTTTAGGGGCGGGGGTGCCGGTGTGATTCTTGGGCTCGGCATCACAGAATCCAACCCTTAGCGTTCTTCTTTTCGGTATTTACAAGTCAAAACACGATAGACCTGCGCCACAGACGAATGACGAGATCATCGACCTGCTGTGATGTAACAACTAAAGTACTTGAAATTCTCTGCTTCCTCTTCACTTCAATCCTTGACACTATTCATGTGAGATTGAAGAATTAAAGTGACCTTTTACAAGAAGCAGCAAACATCACGTCCCCCAAAGACATTCAACTCTCGATCCCTCTTCCCAGACACATTCCACATCATCTCATTCCTGTGGCTTTCCCACTTTTAATAGTTTCTTATTCATCTTCCAACAATGTCCTCTGTGTTCCAGGAATGATTAACCGGCTATTTTTTTTTTGTATTTGCTTTAAAGTCGCCTTGGAAAAAAAAAGAAGAAGAAGAAGAAAAAGAGCAACAGAAATGCTGGGCGGGTCGGAAAAGGCTGGTGCAGTCTAGACAGCACAGATGAACTGTTTTAACAGTAAAACTGCTCTAAGAGCTCACACACAGTAAGGCTTTAAAATGAGCTGGAACACAGCTGCGACACGAATCAGCAACTGCTCCTCGTCGAGGACGCACATACAAGCACGTATCCTCACCAGCGCATGCACGCACGCACATATGATGGAACCGGGGTTACACAACACTTGCACAGCACTTACAGTCATACTTAACGGTCGTAGTCGGAGCTGGAATACAGACCAGTCATTTAAGCAAATACAACAACAAGCTCTAACACAACATCACTCCTACTGTCGTTTCTTTCCGCTTTCATGGTCCCATTGCACGACACAATCGAAACCCAACCCACTCACATATTCTACATCCCCACTAAACTCTTCCACTCTGGACTGTGGACCTGTGAAGAAAAACTGACAAACAACAACACGAATATTCAGTATTTTGCAGGTTTGTCAATGGCAATCAAAAGAGGGTTAAAAAATAAAACGGTGTATTTTGCGTGTCAAAGTCCTTTATGAGTTGCAGGATGTAGCCTGTAAGGGGGACGGGGGATGTTTACGGAATTGCAGATAAGCGTTTACTTGTACGGTCGCAGGAAAGCAGAAACTTTGCTGCTTATGAGCCGTATGAAGGATCGGGGAAGCATCTCATTGGACTCTCGAGTGGTGTACTTGAAGTAGTTGTTTGGGTGAGCCAGCACGTCAAAAAGTGTCTTTATCAGTTTCTTATCCTGTAAACATTGAAGAACAGTCGTTAGCATATTCATACATGCGAATTGATTAAGGAGTGCACTTCAATCAAGAGCAATACAACTTTTTTTGTTCCTCAGGTCACCAATCACACAGTAGCAGAGGAGAAATTCTCTGATGATCTAAAAGTTCTTCTTTCTATGTTAAGATCAAAATGAATGTAGGCTCAAGCCTTCGCAGGGATTGCGGTTCATGATTAATATTCTCTAATGGATAGCAGGGCTAACCTTGAGGATTTCTTGATGGTTTTCTGAAGCGTAGAGTCTTCCATCCCGTACAATGTCCTCGACCAGCTGTTCGTAGTCCTCTGAAGTTCCAGAGAAAACACAGAAGCACAATTCCTCTGGGTCAGCTCACGAGCTGCTGAGAAGTGCCGTGAGCCGTTTGCATCGCATACCGTCATACGTCACGTAGGGGATCTGAAAGCCCCTGGCACTGTTGGCCTCGTTGGACTTGAAGTTAATCCAGAGGCGCCTGGAGCGCGCCGTGAAGGCGATGGGCCGCTCGTACGTCTGACACGTCTCATAGGTGGTGATGGATGTAGCTGACCCTTGCAAGAGCACAGGAAGGGCAATGATGAATCCGGTTTGCGGACGCAATGGCACCTGGTGCGGTGCGGGCAGGGACGTGGAAATACTCACAGTTCTTCCTCATCACCAGCACATCTCCGCACTCGTCCTCTGAGGGCAGGAAGATCTCCGGCACCACAATAAGGATCTTACGCTTGCTGGGCGGGTTGATGTTCCAAATGCACTCCACATTTGCCGGGTAGTTGCCGGGGTAGTTAGGGGACTCGATGTAGCCCATGAACTCGCCCATCTCGCCGCCACACTGCCTGTCTAGACGCGCACAGACTCAACGCATTACAGCCTGGCCCCAAACTGAAAGCAGACAACTGTCATTCGCATACTCACTCTTGCACTGAGAGACACTAGTGGCGCCATCAAAATCTGTGGTGGTGTTTCCTGGGCAGGAAATACAGTAGTTCTGCCTAAACTCAGTCTGATAGGTTCCGATTGGGCAGCGGATACACCTGTGCACTGTGGTGTTGTAGTAATGGCCCGGAGAACACTGCACTGCACCACCAATGAAGACACACGTGACGTCAGCAGTGCTTTGCGCAACGTTTTTCTTGGTTGGCTTCTGTGCATGCTCTTCTCACCTTTGACCTCACAATCATGGAAGGAGCTTGCGCCCTCACGCTTGGTGCTCAGTCCTCCCCCGCAAGGAAAGCACAATGTCCGACCCAAATCTGGCTGGTATGTGCCCTGGGGACACGGCTGGCAAGGCTTGAAGCCGTCGGCTGAGAAGAACCCGGTGGGACATTGGCCTGGGGAACGCAGACAGCCAGATCAAGTTTGGCAGGAATATTTGACTGGCACAGTACCAGGAAGTTAGACCTTCGCTACCTGCACACGATGAAATGTTTCGGGCTCCGACAGGACCGTGGCCGTCGCTGCCCGGGCACAGGTCGCATGCCAGCTGCCCCTCCCTCTCCTGGAAGGTGCCGGGCGGACACTGGACGCAACGCTCCTGCTCCCCGTGGTAATACGAGCCCGGCAAGCACCTGACTGAAAAACAAAATCCATAACAGTTCCAGTGAGAAGCCGCCGGCAAACATTTCAACCTTTGTTGTTACTGGCACGACAGCATTCATTTAACATGATCAGTTTTGATTTCCATCTACCATACTACAACAAGGCTGCACGGTGAACTATCGTTTAATATGTTTGCCTCACAATTCGGAGGTTCCTGGCCCTCTTGTGTGGACTTTGCATGTTCTCGCCAATGCTTGGCTGGGTTTTCTGTGGCGACAGCGGCTTCCTCCCACATTCCAAAAGCATGCATGTTGGGTTCCTCCGAGACTAAATTGTCCATAGGTGTGAATGTGAGTGTAAATGGTTGTCTACATATACTTTGTGGCCTGTGATAGGCTGGTGACCAGTCCAGGGGGGTACCCCGACTCTCGGCCAAAGTCACCTGTGACCCTAATGAGGAGACGCGCTGTAGGAAATGGATGGATGGATGAATAATATAAGAAAGTCCTCCTAGTGTGCAACACATTTGAAAGTTGTTCATTTGATGAGCTGAGCCTTTGACATTCACATTGATTGATTTTATAATTGCTCTGTTGACAGTAAATGATGATCATAACAACTGATACATCTATCTTTCGGCGATCCAAGTCAAGGTCAGTGAATGAGGTGAGTAACCTATAATAAAGTCTTACCGCATCGCCCGCTGTCTTTTTCGGAGCCCGGGCCACAGTTCTCTTGAATGGGTGAAGCTTGTGGAAGTTTCTGGGCCACCTCGTACTCCAAACCAGCAACTCTGATGAGGAAGCGCTCTTGGTTGATGGACTTCTTCAGAGCCTTGATGTAGGTCTTCACCTGTTTCTCCATACGTTGTCTGAGGCAGCTGAGGTTACAACTTCCTGGCAAGTTTTAAGTGAATCATTTCAAGTAGTTACGTCTATGAAGAAAAATGTACATTCAAACGGGCTGTTGTAATTGCTATTACATCCTAAGACCGACCTGTTGTGTCTCCAGCTTTGACCTCTGCTTCCAGCTCCAAAGTGATGCGAGTTACCTCTTTGTTAGCCGGGTTGCGAGCGCGCCGCCCTTTTGCTTTCTTTGACGAGTCACATTTGAGATTGACAAATGTCACCAGGCAGTTACTGCAGGGCTGACCACCTCCTGTAGCAAAATAGCGTTGCAGTCAGTTAGCCATTGTCACATACAGTAACTACAAGAGATAATTGTGTACAGTAGATGCTAACAGAGATACAGATTAAGTCCTCACACTAATTTGGTGCTACAATGTGCTATTGTCGTTTCTCAATGTATTGGAACTGATGAGCAATTCTTTTTTCCAGACCAAATACCTCAGGCTTTGGAAACACTGACATTTTCCCACACAATACAATCAAGGAAGCGATCATGCTGAGAAAAGCAACCTGTGACGTGGCGATGATGGAATGATATCACTTCCAAATGTCCAATGCACTGGACATTCGCATTGCATGTGTGGATCGCTATGGTATGCCAGTATTGGTCGTTGATCTTGTTTTAGCTCAGCAGTGCTGTTTCTCAACATTTATGAAAACATTCTCAGAAATGTTCTAATCGAGTTGATGATAAATGACTTGAAACAATGTATTTTAATTCAACACCAAACCCAGATAAGGGCAGACCTGGTCCTAGGGTGCGCCCCCTGTCCTCTGTCCTGCCTGTCAATTTAGGGTGCAGGTGGCATTTGGCGTTTTTAATCTTGAAAGACGCCGTCTGCTTCACTGGAGGCGCCAAAGTCTCTACAGACAAAGACAGCAAAAGTAGGTATTATGCATGCAGCTCTCATAGGAAGCACAATTGGCTGTGACACACTAAACAAACGCAAAGGATTTGCAGGGCCACACCGATGCAGCTTTGACTGCTGCTGGAGTTGAGCCTGATGGGGGACTTCCCTCTGACGATGGGGATGCCGCAGCTGACCGAGTAGCTGTTGTCAGACTCTTCAAGAAGACACACACACACACACACACACACACACACACAAACAAAAATCAAAACCAAGATGAAAAACATTTTTTTTCCAGTGCAGTGATTCTCAAAGTGTGTTATGGATACACTTGTAATTGTAAAACACAATCAAACATATTAGATTATACTTACAACCTGTTTAAACTTTTTGTTACTCTATTACAGTACAGTTTTTTAATTTTCATGGTGTATATATGTGTCAGGTCAAGCACAACAGAGAATCTGTATCCCTTTTATGTCAGAAGAGTTTTATTGGGCAACAGTGGAGTTTACAGGAGTACAGTATTTTAAAAAATGCTTTTCAAGTACAACACATTCTTAAAAATCTTATTATTATTATTTTTTTTAAAATAGCTTTTTAAGATCAGCACACGTTCTACAAGTACCGTTCATTTATATTTAAATTTCAAGCACAATACATTTGCATTAAATCTTTGCGAACGGTTCAATTTTAAACATTATTGAGGTGCAATTTGTATTTATGCGTAATACATCTTAATTTAAGCATTTTTATTTACCTATATTTAAGCACAGTGTAACGTTTGAACTGTGCATAATGTTACAAGAATTAACTAACAATAATATTAAATATACGTTTGAGGAATGAAGCCTGTGCCTCGTTTTTGATGACCTTAGACCTACTACACTACTGTATTTTAATGCTGGTCATGATGGTAGTACCTGGGAGAGGGTTAGGTATTTTTTGAGATGATACTTGTTGTAAAAAGTCTGAAAACCACTGTTCTAGTGTTTTGTGATGGCTGCCCAATTTGCAATGAACATACCTGCCAGATAGTGTGCCTTGGAGGCACAGGTGAGCGAGCAGCTCTCCTTCTTGCCCGTTTTGCTGCAGGTGAGAGTCGCCTTGGGGGCGAAAAGGCCTGGGGGACATTTCACCAACTCTGAGGAGAGATAATAGACAATACTATATAAATCAAACTATGCTGTAAAATAACAGGCTGAAGCCAATTTTGCAGAACTGGGAGCATGATGAACTAAGAGTGGATTTCCCTTTACCACTAGAGGGCAGTGCTGCCACGTACCAATGCAATCCTTTCTGTTCCAGTGCAGTTTAAATCCAGGTGGGCAGGTACACTCGTAGCTCCCCAGAGTGTTAATGCAGCCATATTTACAACCTCCTCGGTTAATACTGCATTCATCAATATCTGAAAATATATGATACATATTCAGTGGATGTGCATTAGTTACACACCTTTGCATCTCATCTGAGAACAAAAAAATAGACAAACATGACTACATTCAAGCTAGGAATGAATCAGTTTTATTGATTAATTTTGAGTTTTTTGTTCAAACAAGTTCTCGCTGACGTGCACTGCTTGCACTAACAACACGGCTGCTGACAGCGAGGAGCTATCTTAAAAAAAGCAGTGTTGCTAAATTAGCGACTTTACCAACCACCCGAGTGATTAGGTCTCAAAAGAGTAAGTAACTATAGATACAGACAACATGAGCAGAATTATTGTCACATTGCTTTCCGTAAGTTTGTCAGTGGAAGGCAATCACAAGGTAGTCAATCATGCTCAACATTTTCAAAGACATAGTGCCCATTTCTACATTGCAAGAGAAGTGATTATCGGCATGTTGGAAAGTTTTGACTTGAGGTATGGGCTTCCAAAGCACAAATATCTAAATATATAATAATGAACATTTTGCCAAGGTTGCCTCGCCTCACCTGTACGCTATATACAGTAAAATGGGTGGATGGATGAATGGAATGTGTTTTGCCTGGTTGCAGTCCATGGAGTCCACTTCCAATTTATTAGTCAAAACATTGCAATGAGGAAGACTGAAATCACTTTTGCTACCACATGCAGGGTTACAAACACTAAATATGATAAACACAGGGAATGACTTTAGTGGGCAGAACAGATATCAGTGGTGGTAACATCAGGAGAGAGATCAAAAATCATAATAATGATGAACATATTGTGCTTTTCAAGACCTCCAAAGATGGTTGAGAAGTAATCCCTCATGACATTGTGGTTCACTTATTGCCAATTCAGTGCATTGTGGATTTAAAAAAAAATAGGTTAGTGCAGTGCAGTTACTCACCTGGACATCTGTAATACAGCGTTGTTGGTTATATGATTTTAATGTGGCAACAATGAAACCTTAATGATTAATCTCAACTCATACATTTGGCAATTCACCAAATTGCTTTAGGATACAGCGAATATGACCGGAAAGCTACTGTTTAAAACACAAGCCACAGTCAGAGTTTAATGAAATAAATTCACAAATACCAACTTTAGCCCAACGAATAGCCAATGCACAGACTCATAACAATATCGAAGGGAATAAATGCAAGTAAAGAGCAACGTTTAGCCTGATTTTCTACAACTCCAGTACTGTAGTTAGAAACATTACTACAATTCCCATAATGCTTTTTGCTGACTAATTGCCAGGACTGTCAGTGTGAGGAATGGTACCATTGATTAAGGCATGAAATCCCCTGCTCATACCATGTCCGCATTGGTTGTTGTTCACATCCCTCAAGCAGAGCACAAATGCATGTGCTTGTCTAGCGTGTGTAGATGGTGACCTCAAGTGGAAAAATACAATACCTGCAGCTCTCTAAGTTATCACATATTGGCACTGAATTCCAGATATGAAAATGACAAATCTGCAATGTAACCCCTGCGATAAACGAAGATGTATGGTACAGATTAAAAGGAAAAACAAAATAAGTTGAAGAAACTGATAGCCATAATATCAGTGATGGATGATTCTGACTGTTGATATGGAATACTTCTTGTCTCATTCAATCATTCACCCCATGTCAAAAAAAAAAAAAGAACTGTCTGTGTGACGATGACTTCATCAAGTGCAGTCTGCCAATGTGTCGCACAGAGCGGCTTGGAAACATTGCGAGAGATGCGCTGCCTACCCTCCGCATCGAAGAACTCCATTTAAAGGACGAAAAACTCTAATGACTATCTGATGGAAGCAGTGCTCATCTGCCAGAAACTGTTGTTCTGACTTCTTTTACTTTCTTCCATACTTGAAATACAATCAAACGGATCTCCACTGACCTTTCTGCAAATCCCTTAAGGCCTTGTTCCTTTGCATGCTCACTGACAAGTCAAGAGGAATGACGAGAGAAGAAAAGACAAACTGCGATTTTGAATCAATGCCTACACCATGGAGAGTGACCGACTTCATGGCATTGTGATGTTTTCTCAAATTTTATAATTAATTATAATCTGTTGCTCCCACCGTTGAACAGATGAAAGAGGAAGAATTCTTCCCAAAGACTTTTTCATTCTTTTTTCAAATAAATGTTAATGAATGCACACACACACACACACACACACACATACACACACACACACGTTTGTTTGCACCTCAGGAATGTATTTGTGTCGAGGCCAAAGCCGCGTGTATGAAACCAGGAACATTTTGAAACACGCTTGTGGAGGTCTGAAGTCACAACAGCACAGTGTATTTTCTTAGCAGATAAGCAAAAAGCAAGCTGATTGTTTTGCTAGCCGAAGAGGAGAATGGCTAGATGAACTCTCACTTGGGAAGAATGCCGACAGGTCTCGGCACAATACTCGACAGCAGGTCGCCGACCTGACTGGGTTTGTTGAGTGCGAGCCTGTTGTTAAACACTGAGCCTGGCCGCGGCAATATTTTGGGATTGATGAAGCACAGCAGGCGCAAACTAAGCTTAGTTATGAGTGGCGAGTGAGGAAGTACACCGGGGGGGGGGGGGCTTAATATATCTCCAGGGTTATCTAATAGTTCCGACAGCAGCGATGGAAAGGCCGGCAAGGCCATTCATCACCCGTGCGCTAAACAATGGTAGCACGTCGTTAATGTCGGTCCAGTTCATCACTCGATATACAGACATTTTGCAGCGGGAGCCAACACTTTTACATTTACACGGAGCAAACGGCACCTTACAATGTCTCACAAGCAATTCCCAGACTCAAACTTATTATCACATTTATTTAGTTGCATAAATGCACGGCATGTACGAGATTTTAGTGCACGATGCAGAATTGATCATTTAAATAAACTAAAGGTTACGTATGCATTTCCTTTCCTATGATGCATATTTGTCAACAAAGGCCCAAGAATTTGCCATGTTATCACAATAATGTTGCAGTGGAGTACCAAAAAAAACCTAGTAATTTCTCTAAAATGTTGAAATGATGGTAATATATCCCATTTACGTGTTTGCCATGTTCGTGAAGTGTTCTACGACCTTCCATTTTTGGTAGTGTGGTGTTGTGAGACTTTTTACATGTACTTGTAGCTCAGGTGTAGTGACATTCATGTTGATGTACAAATCTCCATTTATGAAACTAGCAGTTAGTGTTTTTTCATTTTTTACACACGTGCGCGCACGCACACACACAGGTAGTAAAGAACGAGTGATCAGGAAAAGCAAATTTTTTTGCAGAGAAACCTGTTTTTTGGTTTGGTTTTTCTTTTCATCCCACACTATATACATGGCAGCTGTGGCCGACAGGACTTGGCATCAACAGAACAACTAACCTTCCACTTCTTTATCAGAATTTACAGAACCAAATGGCATTTTTAAATCTTTTAGATACATGTTCAAATCCCTTTCTTGATTTTTGTTGATGTTTTCCCTGTGGCTCAGTACTCAGCAAAGTAACTGCAGCCCTATTTGAACCTGTTTGACTATTTACACACAGGCAAATTCAATCAAACATGTCACTAACTTAAACAGTCATTTAAACCTGTGTGTGTTTGTGTTTTCTGGCCAAACATTCAAGGGTATGTAAAATGTTGATCAGAGCTGTTTGGGTGATGTCAGTTATCATTATGATTTAAAAAGGGCGAACACAAATACTATTCTCTCTCTCTCTCTCTCTCTCTCTCTCTCTCCATACACATACACACACACACACACACACACACACACACACACACACACATACATATGTGTATATATATATATATATTTTTTTTAACATCCTTACGTTTACATAATATAATATAAATAATAAAGACATTCAGAAAAAAATATTTAAAAAAATATATTTTGTACATGTACAAACTAAGTAGTGCCATACTACTTCGGACTTGGCACGAACCAAGTGCACTGCTTTCTGTTCCTAACCTGCAGGTTTGTCACATTTAAAGAACAAATTTGAAAAAGCGTTATATTTCATGCTGACACAGTCTCGCTTGCAATGTCAGTGAGGCCCCGAGGCTGTGGAGACAGCAGAAGTTCCTAAAGTGATAGGCACGAACTCAAAGGGACGCCCGATGTGCTCGAGCAGGCCACTTGCTCCATGTCTGACACGCCGACCCCTCAGAACTTTAACACCTCCCTCCTGACTCTCTGGGCTATTTGGTCCACAGTACTGTGTTGTCCAAGGTCACGCTCCACCTTGAAGTGAAGTAGCCTTTTTGGAAATCATGTTTTAGTCCATTAACTGCAGCACAAATCACCTTTGCTTTACATTGCTGCCAAGTGTAGTGTAATCTTAGATTGATTTCCTGCCTTCCGGGCAGCCACCTGTTTCTGCTCATTTTAGTATATTTGGAACCCTATTTGCAAAGACTTAACTGTAACCGGGTAATCCATCACGGCCAGCATTTAGCTCCATTTTGTCTTTCGATGCGGTTGCATGCAGGGACTTTTTTATGTTGATTTTCTCGATGTGGTGACATTCAGATTAATGAGCTGGACGGCATTAAGTCTTTACACCCTGCAACCATGGAAATAAACAAACCATGTTGATTTGTGGGTTTAGAACTCTTAAGACTCGAGAGTTTCTCAGACGCATCTAATTACAAAACATTTATTTTCCTTTTAAAAGTACATTTAAGAGTCTCTTTCAGGACAACCGGGGCATATGGCAACCCTTCACCTCCATACGCATGGGAGCTTACATTGCACGTAGCTGAAAGCAGAAAGCTTCAACAGGCTAACATCTTTTTATGAACTCAAGTGAATCAGTCTACAGTACTTGTGGCGCATTCTACCTGTTCAATATGAGAGAAATTTAGTGAGGGTTTGAAAAGGCGCGGGGTTAAAAGGAAGCCTGTTGGACAGGAGATTTACTGTATACATAAGGAGCCAAAAAAGCAGAGCCAGCTCACCTCCGCAGTGCGCAACGCCATAGAGGACGTAGCCCTTGTGACAAAGGCACTGGAAGCTTCCTGCAGAGTTGACACAGAAATGGTCGCAAGCGCGGTCAAAGGAGCACTCGTCAATGTCTGCACAAGATGGAGAGAGACAGTTAGAAATGTCGGCATCACTCAAAAACCACAAAGACCGCGATCGAGCCCACTTTCTTGTCTCTGTAATTGTTTGTCATGCATTTCAATGGACCAAATCAAAAGAACAACAACAACAAACCAAGAAAAATGAACACCTTTGGTCACATGTCTGCTGTTGTGATTGCCCTCCTGCAGTCACTGTGTTTTCCATTTTGATGGAATTTTCAAAGTATACTTTTGGAAATGGCGAGTGGCAGTAGCAGGAGTCAGCTGATAATAGGTGCCCAAGTGCATTTTCTTTCTTCCCTCTGAGAGCCTGCCAATCATTTTCTTTCGTTTTAAATATATGATAAAGGAACAGAGATTGCGCTGCACCCTCATATGTGATGTCAACATGTAATGTCACAGTGACATTGACTTTGCTCAAAAATCAAACGTGTCACTTTCTGTTTTGCAAAACCAATGCTCCTGTAACATGTTTGAAAATGTTAGAAGTCAGTCACTTTGGGCTCAATGATTACAGTACATGGTCTAATACAGGGAAATCAATGAACAGGGTTCAGTCTGGATGGGATAGTGTGTCCAGCACCATTTTGTTAATGGTGAGAACATGGGCTACTATTCCATAGTTTTGGACTTCAAACTAAAAATCCCCCCCAAAATGGACTTGTTAGTTATTTTAGGCTCATTTTCTGACGAAATACCGTTGTTTGATTTTCAGCTAGATTTTGGCCCGCCCACATGTTGGACACATCAGCTTGTCACAGCCAGACACGTAAATGGCAGAAGGTGAGGACATTTCCTCATTGGATTTGTATGTTCTGCGGTGTCATTTTTGCCTGTATTGAAATGGATGTATTCTTTTTTTTTATACAATAATGAACGAAAATAGTGATTGTAAAACACGTTGGAAGGCTGAAAAATAACAACTTCCTATGACTATCATCATCCCACATGAAGTCATTCTTGCAGATTCATTTCCGCATTTTTCAGTTTAATTTTGTCTTGATTGCATTACAAATGCCTCTAAAGGCTGCCGCACACAACGCAAAGTGGTCGAACCCGACTGGACCAGACCATCGCATAGAAATAAAGAGTTGCCGACGCACCCCCGCACATTGAGCGATTGTATACAATACATGGTACTTCGCGTACATTCTGGTCACAAGCTTCTCTTTTTCATTCCATTCCATGATGAATATAGTTAGGTATTGATGTAAAACACAATACTTGATGATTCATATACTATTTACTGTATATGGTTTGAGGCGGCAGCTCGTGTATTTTCAGTGTGAGGGTTTGCACATGTGTAGTATGTGCACTCATGACAACAGTTGCCAAACCATGCACAGTGCCGGTCGGCCCCGTCGCTCAGTGTGTGGCAGCCTCAAGATGTTCCAATCGATCACAAAGGCTTTTCTGGTGGCATTGTGTCACAGGTCAGCCACATCGATCATCCGACATAAGGAAGTGTTTTGCATATTCATTTCTGCACATATAAATAGCTTTCCTCAGCTTCATTTTGTATTAATGACTCCAGAAATGCCTCAAAGATGTTCCAATAGAGTTCCTATTGATCACAAACGCGTTTCTGTAGGTGACAATGTGGGACAGACTCTGACTTTGGGTGGCTGTCATAACGTCGGGTGACGAGGGTCTCAAACTCCCGGCCAAAAGCATTACGTTGTTTTCTCTTTGTACCATTTTAATCGATGACACCCTAATACATTAGTGATTTTTCAGCATATTCAATAAGGAATTAAACATAATTTTGGAGTGCTAGCTGTTGCTCATACCTGTTGGTTAACCAGGTAATTCCAAGACTTATGTTTTTTGGGTACCCTCAGCCACCCTTATTTTACTCCTCTCCCGGTGTCCTCCCAATGATTTACTGTAGGTAAGCGACGGTGGTCTTCTGGCCAGTCCTGCTGAGGCACGAACACAATCGACAACAGTCAAATCTTTGTGTTCCGTGTTGATTTCTTTTAGGATTACACAGTAAGATTTATTTGCACTCAGCACAATGTGAAGTGCCATGATGAGATTTAAGAGCGCTGACGGACTCAGGTGTTGCACAACCTATCATTATATCATTTATGCTGCTGAGTGTACGTTGGAAGACATCTGGGACTCAACCAGTTAACCCGGGTGAAGGCATGCAGGACGTGGGCAGGGCAACGTCACTAGGAGTTGGAAACATTACGTTAGCTCTATTACTCCTATTGTGTGGCCAAAAGACTTAAAATGTCAGATGAAAATCACAATCTGGGTTCAAACCAATAAATCAAACTGTCAGCCATAATTTCGGCCACAAGTTAAAAATAAAAAACAAAGTGTGACGCAATGTCACTTTAGATAAGAGCGCCACTGGAGACGTTGTCCGTGGAGCACAGACAGGATGTGAAGAACGTGTCCTGGACTGCCCTCGCATGGATTAGAAGGGAGAAGCGAACGAAACACAGGAGGGTGTTGAGGTTGGAGGAATGCTGGCAGTAGTTCAGCAGACATGCCCTATCCTGATATATGGGCCACGGTCCACTGACAGCAAGGAAGCACCGTGACTGTTTAAACCCAAGATAACTTTCGAATTCAGTTTACACATCTCAACACCCCACAGAGACACTCAACGGTTATTTAAGTGTATTTGATGCCACAGAGGCCTCAGCATCGACTTACTGCAGGGCAGGTCACACTCGGGGTGTAAACCCGGCCTGCAAACAATGTCACTCTCCTTTGCTTACTTGTCTGCCGCAGAACCTGTAGATTAGATTAGGCAGTTTCACACCATTTATCTTCGAATTTATATGCCATAGAACAACTTTTGAAAAACTATTATTGTCATAAATGTTCAACTATACAAAATTAGCAGTATCTTTTTTTATGAATGCATGACAACAAAAAGGCAAGTTAATGATTATTTGGATTTGAGATCGTAACCCCTTTTATAAAACCCAAAGATTACAGATAAGAGACTCATTCCCAAAACGGCTTTTGTTTTACCTGGAGCTAATTGTGTGTGGGGGAAAAAATGAGCTGAGCAGGACAGAGACTGATGAGACCTTACTCACGAAGACAAAACAAGGACAACGTTGCTCGTACGTACACCCAAAGACTCAGATCATGAAAAAAACACTTTGCTTTGTATTTATGCAGACACTGCACATTTTCTCACTTATCTACAGTATGTGAAGCAATATAATGAGAGTAAAGATGGGCACCCTAAATACATTTGAAGAGACAAGAAAGTGGCTGAAGCGCACAGAGAGACACACAGTTTTCTTTTCACACATGATGTTTATCTGTTTGTGCTGGAAACCAAATAAAAGACACTGATGCGAACCAGGCGGTATAGTAATTGACCACATTCGTAAAAAGCAAAAGATTAAAGAATAGCACGTCCTGTGTTTTTTGACTTGGCAAGAGGCAGAAATCATCTCAGTAGTTCCAGCCTGCTTGTCGTCCTTTACCAGATGTTCTTGAGGTGGCTTGATTTATCCAACAATGAGAGGTTTTTGGGTCGAACCATAATTTCCAACACCTGTGTGCTCACAGCAGACATTTTTTTTTGGGGTAGTCTGTGCCATAAATGCATCAAAAGTATATATAGTCTGCTTTATAATCCATTTTCCGAACTGCTTATCCTCACTAGGGTCGCGGGCGTGCTGGAGCCTATACTAGCTGACTTTGGCCGAGAGGCAGGGTGCACCCTGAACTGGTTGCCAGCCAATCGCAGGGCACATATAAACAAACAACCATTCACATTCACACCTACGGGCAATTTAGAGCCTTGAATTAACCTACCACGCAGGCACGTGGAGAACATGCAAACTCCGCACAGTCGGGGCCGGGGATTGAACCCGGGTCCTCAGAACTGTGAGGCTGACGCTCTAACCAGTCGGCCACCGTGCCGGCGTGTCTCTAAATAACTCAAATCAGAAGCTTCCAAAGAAATGTCATCATCATCTGGGTTTTCCCAAATTGTTTGAAGGCATATTAATCTTACTGTAAGTAAACTTCTGACTTTGAAGAAAGTAATGAAAAAAATGCTTTAATAAAAAATCATTCTATCAATATTCAGGCATTTAGAAAAACAGGAAAAGTTTAGTTTGATTTCATGTCAGCAAGTGAGGGGGGAAAAAAACGTGTATTTGTCTTTTTATAGCTTATAGCATTATGTCAAACTCAGGCCCGGGGGCTGAATTTGGCCCACGATGTAATTATATTTGCTCCGCAAGACCATATTAAATGTGTATTAGAGCTGGCCCACACAGGCGAGGCCAGATTTGAACCAGGGTCCTCCGAACTGTGAGGCAGATGTGCTAACCAGTCCTCCACCGTGCTGCTGCAAATTCACATCACTGCTTTTTTTTTTGGAACCCATCCTAAGGACCTCAGCTTTTCGTTGGCGACTGATGCCCAGCAGATTTTATGCCCCCTAAAACTGATCGTCAACTTGGGTGGGGGGGGCGATTGATGCCCCCAAAAGTCAATCGTCAATGGGGGATGTCTGTGTGCGTGTGTGTGTGTGTGGGGGGGGGTTAACTGATGCCCACCAAAGCCCCGTTAGCCCTCACTTTTCACGCCTCTTATTCACTATACTGTACTGTGCATCTTATCATTACAGTATAGCGTGCATCAAAGTCCGGACAAGCACTGCATCTCCAAACACTAATATGGACACTAACATTCTATAAGTCTGGGCTGGTCGCCAAATATTTTAGAGCACCAATGTAGGGTATTTGGAGTCAAAATGCCATTAACAATTTTCGACATGATGTGGAAATACTAGAAGAAAGTGTGTCATCATCAGCTCTTATTTAAAGGTACAGTTACTACATATTGTTGCTCGCACATGTTGGTTAAAGTGGACCTACCTTGACATGTCCGCTCGTTGGTCAGCAGCTTGTAGCCTTTTTTGCAGCTGCACTCAAAGCTGCCCACTGTGTTCCGACACACATGGTCACAACCCCCGTTGTTAAGACGGCACTCATCAATGTCTGAGAGAGGGAAACCAGTAACAAAAGAGGTCACACAAAAATATGAATATACCTAACTTGAATAAGAGAAGTTTTGAAGCGCTTTATTGACTAATGTTCCATTACCTTCTAATGTCCTAATGAAGCAACATTTACCTACCTTGATTTAGTGAAAAAGTAAAATTGAAAGTAGGGTTGGGCAATTAATACATTTTATTTCATTTGTCAGAATATTATTCTTTGAGCTTTGATAGTTCAGCGCTTGTTCATGCTGATGTGCACTGCTTACATGAACAACATGGCTGCAAACAGAGGCGTTATTTTAGTCAGTGTTGCCAACTTAATGACTTATCCGACTGCTCAAGTGATTTTTTTTTTTTTTTTTTAATGAATAGTAACTTTAATTAACGGACAACAGGACCAGAATTTCTCACATTGTTTTCCATATGACGAAAAAAGGAGCTCAGTGAAAGGCAAATGACTCAATCGTGCTCAAGACATGGGGCCTGTTTATAGAGTCTGAGGTTTCATTTTAAGGTCATTTTACACAGCCGTAATTGATGTATTAACGGTAAATGTCACACTTTACTACAAATGTTACATACATCATCTGATCTCATCTGGGTTTGAGCAAAAAATCCTGCAACCAGCATGGATAAGTCTTTCATGATTCAGCCAGACCTCCACATCCTCAACAGGCATCTTCATCTGATTAGTGAGCACTTTATTTCTTTAGCCAATACCCAATCGATATATCATGTGCCCATTGCCGCCTGGATGGTGTTCTGCTATGGCACTGATTCAGGTCCATCTTGAATAATCGTTCCAAATGAGTTTTCATCATCTGGCAAAATAAATGCATCCAAAATGGAACCAAAGATTCCTGTCCTTGTCCAATTCTGTTTTCCGCTCTTCAGAAGTGGCTGGCCCGCAGAGAGCCACAGTCCTCCTGCAGTGCTTGCGTTTATTTTCCTGCTCTTTCTTCTCAAACCAAACTAACACCAGAAGATGGACTTTTATTAGATTTGCTCGTGTGCTATTGCAAGCTGTAGAAAGCAGAATGATTTTTTGGGACACTGTGTCTTCTCACCGTCTTTCAGTAGAATATTTGTTTCCTCAGTATCGTGATTCGTGCTTATTTTATTCTATTAGCGTTAATGTAAATAAGGCTGTGAGGTTGCTTGAGTTGAGGGGGTTTCTGCCTCAGAAAGCTGGTAATAGGACAAAAACTGCAGAAACTGAAAGGCAAAGTGCAGCTTGAAACTGTTTGAGCAACCAAAGTTTAGTCTTTATAGGGACAACCACATTGGTTTGTTAGATGAGGTGATAACATACACACCTGGCGGTCAATAGCGAAGCTCTCCCAAACCAAACTTTTTCAACTGTGCAATTATGGACCATGTTTGTGCACAGTGGCACAGTCATACTGGAACAGAAAGGGGGTTTCCCCAACCAACAACATTGGAAGCCTAGAATTGTGCAAAATGTCTTGAACTGTTTGGGAACTAGAATCATTAAGATCAGGGAGGCTTTAATTCAATGACGAACTAAGTCACGACACTTTCGTCCATTAATATTTGCGTCGTCTGTAATAGTTTGACTTAGAAACTGGAGGGTGGCTATGTCATTACGAATGAAATGAAGGGTGTGTCCTTGCTGTGTTCATTACGAGAATGAATTCAATATAGAAGTCATTTTGGTGAAATGCATGTTCAAATGTTCCATGCCACTAAATGCGTGCCGATGCAAAACGGAGAGGGCGGATGCCGACTGAATATGCACGATAGGTCACCTTTGCAGGTCTTGCGGTCCGGCTGCAGCGTGAAGCCGACAGGACAGCTGCAGCGAACTCCGGTCACTGAATCGTGACACGTGCTATCACAGCCACCATTGTTCACGGCACAGGTCTCTGCAGGGACACAGACAGCAGCCATCAAAATCAACTGCAGTTGCTGCTCTGACCTACTTACTACGAGCCCACTGTTAGATTCAAATAGCTTTTGTGTCAGAAGGAAGAAAAAGAGAAGCAGTGGAGAGGTTTGAGTTGTACACAGAAACATAAAAGAAACAAGGAGACAGAACAGAGTTGGGATGCAGATGCGGAATGATCACAGTGAAGCTATAATGGTTAATAACAACAAAAATAACTGGTTAAATCACTGCTGTTATGATTAGGTACAAACACAGTCCAATAGGGTTTCACAAAGCTTCTGAGTCGGCTACTGTTTGGTCTCTATTTTCTGTGATGGCAACGAAACCTTCCAGGTGCTTGGGCGACAAAACATCAATTTCAGTTACCCTGCTGCTGAGTCACTATACTGAAAAAAAAATGCTTAGGCACTCAGTCAAGATGGGATGGCAGGGTTTCATGTGACAGAGACAAGACGGAGACAAATTTCATGGTGATTTTAAGCAACAGTAGAGTTTTGCTGCTTTTCAGACAGCCTTTCAAGGTGAAGAAAAACAGAGTAATTCGTAACAATCACTGTAATTGGCTGTAACTCGTCCTCCACTCATGTAGGATGGCTGCTCGCAGTAATTCAAAAATGAAGCACAGCTGGGCTAGTGGTGGGCTTCACACTGGCAAAGAGATGGCAGCTAACATGCATTGCTGAAGTGGGAACACAGCTGCACCAAGGAACAACAGAAAATATTCTTCCCTTAACGCTCATCCTCACTATGATCGCGGGCGTGCCGCAGCCTATCCCAGCGATCTTTGGGCAAGAGGTGGGGTACACCCTGAACTGGTCGCTAGCCAATCGCAGGGCACATATAAACAAACAACCATTCGCACTCACATTCACACCTTCGGGCAATTTAGAGTTGTCAATTAACCTACCATGCATGTTTTTGGGATGTGGGAGGAAACCGGAGTGCCCGGAGAAACCCCACGTCGGCACGGGGAGAACATGCAAACTCCACACAGGCGAGGCCAGATTTGAACCCCAGTCCTCAGTACTGTGAGGCAGATGTGCTAACCAGTCGACCACTGTGCCGCCCGATAACAGGTGTATGATACATAGATAAAAGGGTCTTTGACTCAATAACTAAGTGAACATTCCAAACACTGTTTTGAAAACGTGGGTTGCTCTGGGTTACTTTGTAAAGATAACATCAAGAGAAACACAATACTGTCTGTAATACAAAAATGTTTTTTTTCTTGGCTACTTTTATTTCAGCCTCTACTTGCTGTCATATCCTTTAGCAGTTTAAGGAACAATGGCGAGTTAATCCTTTTTTTTTTGATCCATGACAATATTTGGTCATGTTGTAGTTAACAGAACACTTTGCCTCTCATTGTTTGCCGGACAACGACGGACAGCTCAACGCGATGGTGCACAACCTGAGGGCACTGGGTACTTCCAGTTGATACCACTGTCGCTGACACTAGACCGGAGAGTTCAGTGCCGTGTCTTCACATACTGTAATTGCAAAGCGCGAGCAGAGACAGTTGGCAGACAAGACGATAAGACGGTGTCAGGACATGCCTCGAAAATGCTTAGGCAGACATCTCAACCAACTGTAATGATCATGTGCTAGGAGAGCAAAGAAGTATTTCTACACATTATGGTTTAGTGAAGACAGGCGAAAAGCACCCGCTCTGGAATGTTTCGGGTTTTTTGTGAGCTTTGGATGCACACCAGCCGCATCACCAGGTTGGGACCTGCAATTAACAATGGGCAGATATTTCCCAATATGACGTTTAAGTCTGAAGTTGAACCGCTCTCACACCATCTTCTTATTTCGAGCTAATGGGCTTGCATATCACACACATCCTAACTGTTGACAAGTGAACTCCATGCAACTTACTATTTCATGTTTGAAGACCCCCCACACATAAAGTTTGCACTTTGCCTTTGTAAAAATGAGGGAGGGTGCAGATTCAAATTGGCTTTGGGGGAAGAGGGAAAAAAAAACAAAAACATTGCACAGCTCGCCAGGAGGCACAGCAGTTATCCAACAAACACCTGACTAAATCTCTGAGCTTTAGTTACAAACCACGCAATAAGAAATAAAGTTATGTTCAAGAGTCGGCTGATGTTCCCCTGAGATGCAACAGGAAAAGCAAACCCTAATTCCTATGTGCTACATTTACACAGGAAATTAATGTGATAAAGCAGGACACTTAATTGGCCTATCCCTCCTAATGTTTCTGTTTTTGTGGAAAGAAAAACCCGAAACTAGGACGCAATCTCCAGAAATAAACCAGACTTATCAATTGTGAAAAGTCATTGTTCATGTAAATGCAGCAGTAACAACTTAAACCGTTGTTGTCTCCCATTCCTACCTTCAGCAGGGTGCTCCTGTGAGAGCCTCCTCCCTCCACCTCTTATGCGATACATTTAAAACGTGATTTTCTTTGATCTGGCAAGAGTTTCATGAGGTCTCCCATGTTTGCTGCATTTGTTGACCTAAAACATGTCCTGCTAATTGGATTGAATCGCCCTTTTTACACTGCAAATATTTTCCTCTCCCGTTTCACACTTGTTTGCATCCACTTCAAATGGGGCTGCAACTGCTCTTGCTATAACTGCATTTACATCGTTGAAGAGCATAAGCTTTGTGAGTCGGGTGGGTCTCAATGTAGAGCTAGTAGAACAGCTCTGTGTGCAGTTTGCATGTTCTCCGCATGCTTGAGTGCATTTTATCAAGGGACTCCGGGTTCCTCCCATATCCGAAAAACATGCCTCTTAGGTGTGAATGGGCTGTTTGTCTATATGCGACCTTCAATTGACTAGCAAGCAGTCCAAGGTGTACATTGCCTCTCGGCCAAGTCAGCTGGCTTAGGCTCCAGCTCATCTGCAAGCCCGATGAGGACAGGCGCTTTTGAAAATGGATGGACTGTTTGCAGTTCTGATAAAACTGATGCTCCTGTAGCATTTGTGTTCATCTCTCCACGGGCTGTCATCGGCAGTGATTTACAAATCTACCACCTTGATCTCCTTCAAGGAAATACATATTCTAAGTTTATCTAGCAATATTTAGCTGCTATTAAAAGATAAATGATCAAAATCAATTAGTGATACTGTATGTTTATTAAGCTCGAGCTCAGTGTAATAAACTATTGCCTGTATGTGGGTTTGGGTTGAGAGACTCTTTACAATTACAATGTCAAATCGAAAACAGATTTAATATCAATACTATGATTAATTAAAAAAGAAAAGGCTAGAGTTGCTACTTGGAGTTATTCTTTTTATAGTAATACTTAAGTGTAAGGTTTGCATGTGCAAAAACAGGTCCAAACCTGATTGAGCCTGCAATCAGATGTGGAAGCCTGATCTACTAACCAAGGGTCATCAGAATTGCGTTTGCCAAAATTGCTAAATTGGCATGCACTTCTTTTTTATTAGGAGTATATGGAAATTGATTTATTTACCACATGCAATGTGATTCATCGAATGCGAGACAAATTCCGCTGACTGATTTTGCGTCTTTAAATAGGGCTTGTGTAAGGCAGATGCAAACTGGCACGCAAAGCGGTGCCATCAGAGCGGATGCAAAATGAGAGGTCGTGAGCAGAACTTTTCCATTCATGTAAACATTTTTGAAATGCCAACATAAATGATTGCGACATATTGTCTATTCATATTCTATTCACATATTGTCTATTCACCAATGCAATTTTGGCTCTTCTGAATAATCTCAGGACTGATTTGAATCCAATCACAAGAATGAGTTGTGGCAAATAAGCTGTGGCAAAACTCCTGTCAACTGCATTTCCCTGCATCTGTGTCATATTAGCGCATTGGGATAATTGGTGCTGACCTCTCCCAGAGCAATTTTCCAGGTGTGCTGTCCCAAGTTTGAAATGCAATGTTAGACAGGATGGGCACATACCGTACATCGAACTGCACCCCTCCAAAATGAGTTGTGCCCTGCCACAGGTCCCTGAAGTGCCAATCTTCATCCATCCATTCATCCATTTTCTGAGCTGCTTCTCCTCACTAGGGTCGCGGGTGTGCTGGAGCCTATCCCAGCTTTCATCGGGCAGGAGGCGGGGTACACCCTGAACTGGTTGCCAGCCAATCGCAGGGCACATATAAACAAACAACCATTCGCACTCACATTCACACCTTCAGGTAATTTAGAGTTGTCAATTAACCTACCATGCATGTTTTTGGGATGTGGGAGGAAACCGGAGTGCCCGGAGAAAACCCACGCAGGCACGGGGAGAACATGCAAACTCCACACAGGTGGGACCGGGGATTGAACCCCGCTCCTCAGAACTGTGAGGCAGTCGCTCTAACCAGTCGCCCACCGTGCCGCCGCCAATCTTTATGTATCATTTAATCAAAGTATAAAGTGATTTCTTTCAGCCACTAACAGTAAGATAAAGATGAACGCAAATCAACAAAATAAAAATAAGAAAAACGGTGTTGATCATTTGCATATCACACCTGTCCAAATATGTATCACTTGTCTAATCATCAGTGAGCTGACTGCTTAGAAACTTAGCCCAGCATTTGGCGCCTCCACAACACTAACCTATGCAATAATTCATTCTCCACTTTGAGAAACATGTTTTCAGTCTACAGGCGCACAATTCTCCATAAAATGAAAGGTCCATGTTGGTTCAGCTGGCGTTTGAGCGACCCAAAGGCGAATGGAAGGACAGAAGGACACCGTCGCCAGCCCGTCAAATATAGAAAATTGCCCAGTACGCCGACTCAACCTTTCTAAAGCAAAGCCACGTGTTTACTTTACCCATTGCCCACCGTAGAATAATTGTTTTATAACCCTTGAATGTTAAATAGGTGTGACTGTGTGTGGGCGCATGCATGCGTGCACATGTGTGAATGTGTGGTAGTGGTATATACGTGTATATACATGTTTTTATGTGTGACTGTGCATGTGCCACAGAGGCAAAACTATTTTATAAGGCTTTAGTGTGTATGTGTGTGTGTGTGTGTGTACAATGTCCCGCCCACCACACCAGTGGCGCAGCCAGAAATGTTTTGGTAGGGTGGCTGAGGGATGGCCATTTGCTTTTGTGTGGTGGCCAAAACCAGTTGTCGACAGGGGGGTGGGGGGGTGGGGGCTGGAGTGCTTATTGATTTTTTTCGCAGTGGAAAAAGTTTATTGGGCATATCCACAGCGCGTCCGTGCCCGACAGCCATTGCTTTGGTGCGGTGGCCATAGCCAATCATCAACGGGGAGTGGGGGGTGCTGATAAAAAAAAATTTGCTGTGAAAAAAACTTTATTGGGGCCATCGGCCACCGGTGGGATGGCCAGCTTTCCTTCTGAGGTGGCCTTGACCACCACGTAGCTCCGCCCCTGCCCCACGCCGACCGAATGCCCAGTGAAAAGACGAGCTCTGGCGCAGACACTGGAGCTACCAAAACCGCAACACCCTCTTTTAGGTATGGCAGCGGTTGACAACAGCGCACTCAATTTGTTAGTGAGTGAACACAAAATTTAGCACCAGATATTTGGGATCTTCGAAAAAAATATCAAACTTCATAAATCACGAACAATGCGCTCACCAACAGTACGCATGCATTACGTTAGGGCAGCTGCACACCAAGCCTCATGGCCAAACGTGGCTGATTTGGACCAGACCGCACACCAAGAAATTGAGCACTGCACATCTACAGACACGCTGCAACTGAAAAACTGTCACCCTGTATCGGCTTTTGAGACTCCACATATAATATATTGTACCGCATTGTTTTATTTATTGGATCACAAACACATGGTGCGATTGTCAAGGAAGAAGTGAGTTGTCACAAAGAGTGGAAACGGGTGACACTATAGAAGAGGGTGTGGCTATTTTGATCGGCTGTTGGCAAGTCTTTTGCCGAAGTCAGCACAGCCCACTCTCCACTTCCGTACTTTCAGTGTATGTTACAAAAATAAGAGCATCCAAAAACTTCCTCCTCCGCCTCTGTACCCAGCTAGACGCTAATGAGATATCGAGCCTGTTGCCAGTGTCTCTTGACAAAATGGATTATGTAAGGATTAAAAACAGCTGGTGGGCAGACATCATTTTCAGATGATCGATAAATACGTCTGGATGGACGTTTCATTGCTTAAGTAAACTGCTGACATTTTTTAAATCATTAAATAAGTTGAGTGCTGTGATAAAGCTGTCTTTACATCCTACTGTACTAGCACTCTCTACATGACCTCATAGACTAACACAAGACTATATCCAACGCGACAGGACATTTTAAACAATGTCAGAGCTATTCTCCCAAAGTACAGACTTTACTGCATACTGTAAACAGTATTTATGAACAAAAAAAAAAGATATTTTTACTGTCTTTCTTGATTTCTTGAAAACCAAATTTCTTGAATAAGCGGAGATAAACCACCACGAAGCATTTTGAGGGTTTGGTTCCCCCCCAAAAAAAGAAAAACAAAAAGGAAAAAAAATGAAATTGCATTTTTCTTCCGCTTATCTAGGGTCGGGTCGCAGGGCAGCAGCTTAAGCAGGGAAGCCCAGATTTCCCTCTCCCCAGCCACTTCATCCAGCTCTTCCGGAGGGATCCCGAGCCGTTCCCACGCCAGCCAGGAGACATGGTCTCTCCAGCGTGTCATGGGTCGTCCTCCTCCGGGTGGGACATGCCTGGAACGCATCACCCGGGAGGCATCCAAGAGGAATCCTAACAGTGGCGGTTCTAGGCTGATGGCTGCTGGCTCCCCCTCCTCTGAGTGTGAGACCTGGCTCTATATTATATAATTATTAAATATTCAGCGGCTGAAATAAGTATTTAACACGTCGCCATTTTTCTCACAAAATATATTTCCAAAGGTGCTATTGACATGAAACTTTCACCAGAGCTTGGGAACAACCCCAGTAATCCCACACCAAACATTTTGAACACACCACATGGTATTTATTTAATACTTTGTACAAAAGCCATTGTTTCCAAAGACAGCTTCAAGATGCCTCCTGTATGGAGAAACACGTCGCATACATCTCGCTGGTGTGATTTTGGCCCATTCCTCCACACAAGCAGTCTTCAAATCTCGAAGGTTCCGTGGGCTTCGATTATGGACCTTGAGTTTCACTTCTTTCCATAGATTTTCGATTGGATTCAAGTCAGGCGATTGGCTTGGCCATTCTAGCAGCTTTATTTTTTCCCTTTGAAATCAGTTGAGAGAGGCGACAGGGTGGTTGACTGGTTAGAGCTTCTGCCTCACAGTTCTGAGGTCCGGGGTTCAATCCCCAGCTCCACCTGTGTGGAGTATGCATGTTCTCCCCGTGACTGTGTGGGTTTTCTCCGGGTACTCCGGTTTCCGCCCACATCCCAAAAACATGCATGGTAGGTTAATTGACAACACTAAATTGCCCGTAAGTGTGAATGTAAGTGCAAATGGTTGTTTGTTTGTATGTCCCCTGCGATTGGCTGGCAACCAGTTCAGGGTGTACCCCGCCACCTACCCGATGATAGCTGGGATCGGCTCCAGCATGCCCGCGACCCTAGTGGAGAGAAGCGGCTCAGAAAATGGATGGATGGATGGATCAGTTGAGAGTTTCCTTGGCAGTATGTTTTGGATCATTATCCTGCTGAAATGTCCACCCTCGTTACGTTTTCATCATCCTCGTAGATGGCAGCAGATTTTTGTGAAGAATGTCATTTTCCCATTCATCCTTCCTTCAATAATGTGAAGTTTACCAGTACCATTTGCTGAAAAGCAGCTCCATACCATGTTCCCGCCTCCAAACTTCATTGTTGGTATGGTGTTTTTAGGGTGATGTGAAGTGCCATTTCTCCTCCAAACGTGGTGTGCATTATGGCATGCAAACAGTTAAATTTTGCTCTCATCAGACCAGACTATATTTTACCAGTATTTAACTGGGTTGTCCAAATGTTGTTCAGCAAACTTT
Organism: Phycodurus eques; assembly: GCF_024500275.1. NCBI lineage: Eukaryota > Metazoa > Chordata > Actinopteri > Syngnathiformes > Syngnathidae > Phycodurus > Phycodurus eques. The sequence continues at coordinate 35,143,506 of NC_084525.1, forward strand.
AAACGAGCTTTGACATGCTTTTTTTTTTTTTTTTTCTCTCCCAACAATGGGGTCTTGGGTGGTGAGCGTGAGTACAGGCCATGGCGGCGGAGTGCATTACTCACTGCTTTCCTTGTGACAACAGTACCTGCTAATTCCAGGTCTTTTTGAAGCTCTCCACAGGTGGTCCTTGGCTCTTGGACAACTCTTCTGATTATTCTTTACACTCCTCTGTCAAAAATCTTGCGAGGAGCACCTGATTGAGGCAAATTCATGGTGGTATGATTGGCTTTCCACTTACGTATTATGGCCCCAAGCGTGCTCACTGGAACATTCAGAAACTGAGATATGCACCTGTAACCAATGCCATCGTTATGTTTTGCAACAATTAATTTGCGATGGTCTTGAGACAGCTCTCTGCTCTTACCCATCGTGAGATGTGTCTTGACTCACACCTTCGCAATGGGACCTTTTTGTAGGCCATCAATTAGGACTGAACCAGCTGATATTAATTTGCACTGACAAGGGACTGGATTGCTGTTTCATTATTGATAGATTTGAGGTGTTGTCTTGGCTTTCCATCCCTTTTTTTGCACCTCCCTTTCTTCATGTGTTCAATACTTTTTCCCTGAGTCATTTCACATTATTACACACAACTTAATTTCTGAACTTATTTGTTCTGCTTTCTTTGTATGGATTACTCGGATTGCTCCCAACATCGGGTGAAAAGTTCATGTCAGTAGTACCTTTGGATATATATTTAGTGTGAAAAATGGTGGCAAGTTAAATACTTATTTCAGCCGCTATATATATAGACATATATATATATATATATATAGACATATATATATATATGTCTATATATATATATATATATATATATATATATATATATATATATATATAGAGACACACACTGCCCAAAGTCAGCTGGGCTGTGATAGGCTTCAGCACACCCACGACCCTAGTGAGGATAAGCGGTATGGAAAATGGATGGATATATATGCTGGATCTTGCCAGAAATTTTTTTTGTTTTGTTTTGTGAAAGCTCGTGCATTTTTGATTGTTACATCTGCAAACTTGTGATGCCGGTCACCAATGATGCAAATTATGAATCACATCAAAACCAGCCACTCATGAAAACTAGTTGTCAAACACCGCATACTGCTTGACCATTCAAGTGGTTTCGGCCGGGTCGCTGGGTGTGCAGCGGACCTTTGTACAAACTTGCAATCGAGCTCCCACTCTTTGGGATCTTTGTATATCAGGCCCTAAAAGTCTAGTAAGTTTAACAATACTACACATTTTCCATATTGTGTTAATTCCACTTCTACTACTACACACGGCTTATGTACTTCTTTAGACACATTTTTTTTCCTAGTTTGTTTCAGTGCCAATCATGGACTCATCATTGGCTCCCTCACCAAAGCTAATAGGCTGTGCTGATGGTACTCAGGAAACACTATTACCAAGAGTTTGAAACGATGCAAGCTTCATTTCACTCAGATCACTGAGATCAAAACAAAAAAACCTCTTTAAAGGCGTCACAGTTAAACTGATGTGGGGTTTTTTTTTGTGCTTGGCATATTAAAAACCTCTGAGTGCAACCAAATCAAACTTGACTTCCACTGTATCTTCAGTATCTTTTCATAAAGTATGTTGGAAGAACCGTGTTTGCAGCTCAGTTTTGAAAATGTGCGGTTTGACACAGGCAACAGTTGTTATTGAGAGCGCATTCACAAAAGAAAGAGGAAGGTAGAAAAGGTCAAGGGTCATAGGAATGATGCCCCCTGTGGGTGGGGAAGGGCCTGATTGGTGTATGTGAGGTTAGCTTCCTCTACTCCCCACGCCCGCGTACCCCTAGAGAGAGGAGTCAGAGGAACACATATTTACCATTAGGGAACAGCTGTGGGGCTGCCTGGGACTGGACACTCCTCTCCCCTGCATGCACACGCACACCCACGCCCACACACACATTGCAAAAACACCACTTTAGTCCTGCATTACACTTGAACCTTGCAGCATTCTTGTTTGTCATAAATCATCTTAGCTTCACAGGACGTACAAAGAAGTAACATGATAAGGAGGAATTATGTCTCCTGAGCTGTCTATTAATACAAATGGTGAAAATGACATTAGGCATCGTTTAAACGGAAACTCTCTCTGGCAACAACAGTACAAAAAAAATACTTTTTTTTTTTTTTTTTAACAGGTTCTTGTAAAACAAGAAAACAAAAAATAAAGGTGACATCTCAAGGCAAAAGTGTTCTCGTACAGCATGCATGTCATGCAAATAAATGCTCCAGACACTGCAGAAAAAGTGCAGTGTCGTTGTGATTTGGGTGTAAATTGAGCCTTTTGCTGGGAAGCGTGAGTATTGTGAGCGTGGTCAGACAGAGCAAGGAATGGTTAGTGCTGCAAGCTGAAAGACGGGACGACTCATGTTTAATCCTTCCTTCCAGTGTCAGATGTTTTTCATCATTACACTGTGAATTTCTTCAACACTGTCACGTTTATCTTCAGTCACTAGCTCCAGCAAAAACATGATTTTAATTGATAGGCCTTAGTTTGACCCATTCTATAGGGGCCACACTTGTCCAAATAATGAATGGCGCACTCAATTAGATGTTAAAATGGAAGAAACTAGCTAGATCAGGGGTGTCAACTCATTTTAGTTTGCAGGCCACATTCACCCCAATTAGATCTCAAGTGGGCTAGACCACAATATTTGTGGCTTACAAATCCATAAATAACAATTATTAAAAAGGTTCCCCATTGTTTTGGTGCAAATAATTACAATATTCACGTTTATTCATTATTATCTTGTTGCAAATCATGAGCAGTCTGAACTATTTAACCAAACATGATTTCAACAGTATTATGAATCAGTGAGCATGCACCATTCAGTTATGCATCCTTTGTAAATGTATACATACAAATTTCAGGCAGTGCATCGAAAATCCCCCAAAAAGGTTCCAACAAACCAACCTCTTTTAAAGTGAAGCTTTTGACTGAAATTTTGCAATATTAAATGTCTTAAAACATTTCTACAGGACATATTTATTTTCACAGAATTGTAGTATGAACATGGCACACCATTTTATATTAGTGTGGTCCTGAAACTTGGCATCGTTTGGCCTTCACAACACACATTAATATCATTTAAGTGTCGTCAGTGCACCCTACAGTGGACAAGATTAGCAACGAAAGTTACTTTTATTGAAAAATAGCAATGAATGTGTTCTCCATCCCCACGGGCCGGATTGGACACAAAGATGGGAAGGTTCTGGCCCGCGGTCTGTATGTTTGACACCACCGAGCTATATCATTATGTCTGCTAACACTGCAATATTTTTAAATTATATGCTATAGAAGGATAACATTCAAGAGCGTAGTTCTATAGCAATAACTACCAACGTGTAATGGCCATTTTGAAGCCGATCGAGTCAAGTAACACATCAAATGTGCCCAGAGTTTTGGGAGCCGAGTGGACGCCTTCCTTCCTGCCTGCCTGCCTGCCTGCCTGTCTGTCTGCCTGTCTTTCTATCTGTCTGTTTTTCTGTCTGTCTACCTGCCTGCTTGTCTTGAAACCAGAGGTTTACATCCACTATAAGCCAGGGGTGTCAAATTCAAATTCACAGTGGGCCAAAATTAAAAATTTGGACAACGTCATGGGCCAAACTTAATATTTAATGAAACATCAGTGCATTGGGCATGTTTCCCTTTTCTGCAGAAATGTAGGGTTCAAGTTTATCATTGACAACAAACTTAAATTTTGCTGAACCACTGAATCTGGAATAAACAAACTTTAACATTATAAACACGAGAAATCAAATTTGCGATAAAAGACATCAGTGGCATTTTGTTGTTGTTTTGTATTTAAATAGATAACATGAATTCTTCTGTCTCTCTATCTTCTATTTATCTGTCTCCAACTACCTTTCTTTTTTATGCAAATCTTTTTTCAAAGGTCAACAACTAAACAACCCCAACAAATAAGAATGTCCTTCAATAAAAATCCAAATCTCAAACTATTAACAGTCCCTGCCTAAGAGTTGATAAATGGCATTTAAAAAAACAAATCAATTATGTTATATTCTTTGTTACAGCCACGTTGCTCTGCACACGACAAACAGGTCTGTCTTTTACTTTGGTGAACAGACAATCTGCCTCCCACCTGTCTAGGAAGTTAACTGTTTTCCATCTTTCGTTTGGCCATTTTTGGGAAGGGGAAGTGTAAATTTGCTCGAGGAGACTGGTAGCATAGTTGCTAACGACCGCAACAGAAAGGGAATGGGCGCTCGCTGGTCTAGACTGATGGGCCAACACACTAGCAAAGAAATCTGGGATTTGTAATATTAGTGGCGCATGTGCTATATACTGGCGGGCCAGCTCTAATACACATTTAATATGGTCTTGCGGAGCAAATATAATTACATCGTGGGCCAAATTCAGCCCCCGGGCCTGAGTTTGACATAATGCTATAAGCTATAAAAAGACAAATACACGTTTTTTTCCCCCCTCACTTGCTGACATGAAATCAAACTAAACTTTTCCTGTTTTTCTAAATGCCTGAATATTGATAGAATGATTTTTTATTAAAGCATTTTTTTCATTACTTTCTTCAAAGTCAGACGTTTACTTACAGTAAGATTAATATGCCTTCAAACAATTTGGGAAAACCCAGATGATGATGACATTTCTTTGGAAGCTTCTGATTTGAGTTAATTAGAGACACGCCGGCACGGTGGCCGACTGGTTAGAGCGTCAGCCTCACAGTTCTGAGGACCCGGGTTCAATCCCTGGCCCCGACTGTGTGGAGTTTGCATGTTCTCCCCGTGCCTGCGTGGAATTTCTCCGGGCACTCCGGTTTCCTCCCACTTCCCAAAAACATGCATTAATTGGAGACTCTAAATTGCCCGTAGGCGTGACTGTGAGTGCGAATGGTTGTCTATTTGTATGTGCCCTGCGATTGGCTGGCAACCAGTTCAGGGTGTACCCCGCCTCCTGCCCGATGACAGCTGGGATAGGCTCCAGCAAGCCTGCAACCCTAGTGAGGATAAGCGGCTCAGAAAATGGATGGATGGATGGATGGATAGAGACACGCCTGTGGATGTATTTGAACTGGGCATGCTTGAAGCACACTGCTTCTTTGGGTAACATCATGGAAATAAATTCAAACAAAATCAATCAATCAAGATATCAGGATGAGAATTGTGGACTTTTACAAGACTGGTTTATCCTTGGGTACAATTTCCAGATCCCTGAAAGTGCCACGTTCATCTGTTCAAACAATTATATGCAAGTATAAACTAACTATTGTGAGAAGCCCGGCGAACGATATCCAAAACGTTTGACCCAAGCCATACAGTTTAAAGGCAATGGTACCAAATACTAATGAAATGTATGTAAACTTCTGACTTTGAAGAAAGTAAGGAATTTAGTCTAATTTCATGTCAGACAGTGAGGGGGAAAAGAAGTATATTCAAAGGCAACGGTACCAAACACTAAATAAGTGTATGTCAACTTCTGGTGACAACTGTATCTATCAATAGTCCCAAACACGACAAAGGAGGTTTTGTTTAGCTGCTTAGGTTACCTACTGAATCGTAAATGAGTCAATAACTACTAGATAAGAAAACAACGTCAAGGAATTTCAGTTAAGTGCAATTTTTTATTTTTTATTTTTGCAATGTTTTGGTTTAAAACTCAACCAAAGACCACTTTGCCATCATCTGCAGGACACAGGTGTTTGGCTTGGCAGAGGTCTACGCCGGATTGGCTTCTTGGGGCCTTGTTTTACTTTATTTGCATTAGAATCATACAAATTCATTAATTTCCCATTTTGTGTTGAAAGACAAAAACTGTTGAAATGAGATGTGACTATTCACACCAAATATTCCATAATTACCATAAAAATGAGGTAGTGATAAAGGTACAGCATTTGTTGAAAAGTGACCATACAATACATACAGTGCCATGAAAAAGTATGTGCCCACTTCTAAAGTCCTTTTTTTTGGGGGCGGTTTCCCAACTTTAATGTTTAAAATCATCTAACAAATGTTTTTAAATGGTGTTTTTTCTTTGTTAACGGGAAAACACATTCACAGCTACCTGGCCCTGTGTGAAAAAGTAATTTCCCCTTAAAGCTAATAACTGGTTGGGCCACCCTCAGCACCAACAACTAAAATCAAGCGTTTTCTATAACTGGCAATGAGCCTTTCAAATCTCTGTGAAGATATTTTGGCCCACACTTCCTTGCAGGGTTGTTCTAATTCAGTAACAAATGAAGGTTTTTTGAGCATGAACTAAGGTCAAAACACAGCATTTCAGTCGGATTGAAGTCCGGGCTTTGACTAAGCCCCTCCAAAACCTACATTTTGTTTTTATAGGCCAGTGAGAAGTTGACTTGTTGGTGTGTATTGGATCATTGTCCTGCTGCGGAACCCAAGTGCGCTTCAGCTTGAGGTCACTAACTGATGGCCGAAATTGTCCTTCAGGATTTTCTGGTAAAGAGCAGATTTCATGGGTCCATCATTCACAGCAAGTCATCCAGGTCCTGAAGTGGAAGAGTAGCCACAGACCATCACACTACCGCCACCATGTTCTTTTTCTGAAATGCTGTGTTACAGTTACACCAGATGTAATGAGGCACACTCCTTCCAAAAAGTTCAACTGTCGTTTCGTCAGTGCAAACAATATTCTCCACAAATTCTTGGGAATTAATCATTCAGATGTTTTTTTTTCTTGTTGTTTTTTTGTTGTTGCAAAAGTAAGATGAAACTATGTTCATTTTGTTCAGCAGTTGTTTTTGCCTTTAAACGCCATGGATGCCATTTTTGCCCAGTCTCTTCCTTATTCTTGAGTCATGAACACTGACCTTAACTGAGACAAGGGAGGCCTGCAGTTCTTTAGATGCTGTCTTGGGTTCCTTTGTGACCTCCTGGATGAGTCGTCGCTGTGCTCTTGGGGTACTTTTTGTAGGCCGACCACTCTTGGGAAGGTTCACCTCTGTTCCATATTTTCTCGATTTGCAGATAATGACTCTCACCGTGGTTCGCTAGAGCCCTAAAGCTTCAGAAATGGCTTCGGAACCCTTTCTAGACTCATAGATGTCAATTACTTTATTCCTCATCCGTTCTTGAATTCCTTTGGATTGTGGCATTTTGTTGCAGCTTTTTGAGATCTTTTGGCGACTTCATTTTGTCAGACAGGTTCTATTTAAGTAATTTCTTGAATGAACAGGTCTGGAAGTAATCAGGCTTGGTTGTCGTCAGTGAAAATGAACTCAGCTTTCCAAAAATATTTATTAGCCACGCAAAATTTATGACTTAACTTAACTTTCTTTAACACAGGGACAGGTAGCTTTGAATATTATTTTTTTTCCTCTTAATAAATAAAATCATTTAAGAAATGCATTTTACGTTTACTTGTGTTATCTTTGTCTGATATTTACATTTCATTTGACATGATTTTAAACATAAAAGTGGAGAAACTATGCAAAAAAAAAAAAAAAAAGAATTTGAGAAGTGGGCAAATACCTTTTCACGGCACTGAATGTACATATGAGGTGCCGGATTAAGACAGAAATTAATCAACAGTACAAAGCATGCACAGCCACCTAATCTGCTCCCCTGTCCTGCCACCATCTCAACATGCAACATCCAGAAACAAGCAGTCAGCAGACAGGGGGAAAGGGCACATATAGTATGTCAGCATGAATGTAAGACCACCTGAAATGAAAGCAAAATATGTTTATGTTCTGGGCAATATGTGTGCGGCTATGTGATACATGTATGCTTGATATGTGCTGTATGTTTGTGAGATTATTTGTATAGCTTTTAGAGAGAGAGAGAGAGAGAGAGAGAGAGAGAGAGAGAGAGAGAGAGTGTGAGTGTGTGTTGCAATTTGTGGCCAACTCTTTAGATGACTGAACTCCTGAGCATGTCTGCATCTGCCTGCTATTTGTGACTGTTTATGATTTGCCAACAGCGTGAACATTTCCACATGATGGCCGCTCCTTTCTGACATCTGACCCTGCATGGTACACAGACATTTTATGCAAAAATAAACTTGGCTTTGACGGTTTAAATCAAACATCTGATTGTAGAGTTTGTATGGGCGACTGAGCAAGTATTTCTTAAAGTGCTTGTGTGTGTGTGTGTGTGTGTGTGTGTGTGTGCGTGCATGTGTGTGCACGCGTACGAACGTACGTGTGCCTGTGTAGGCAAGAAATGTGCTTGTCTTACACATCCAAATGAATTTAAAGCTAAACACACAACGACTCCCAAAAAGTTGAGAAATAAAGGGTCAAGGAGACCTCCAAGCTGAGCAGCAGTTTGTGTATTATTTTCAAAGTGGATATGGACGCCACAAAAGAAAATATGGTAGGAGGCAGACAAGACACACTAAAAGATAGATGACACTGTGTATCTACGGAATGCTGCCAATGAACAGACTACTGACGCAAGTCAGATATTTGAAATTAAATACCCTGTAAAATGAATTCAGAGATTCGTTTCAAAATACATCATATATGTTTGAAGATAATTGCTGAAAATGTGCAAAAATGAAGAACAATTTAGTACTGAATTGTTGACATATAGCGTTCAAACTCTTAAAAAAAAATGCATCTTCCCTGGATGCGAGAACTTACAGAACAGCTCGGTTAAATTTGCATCGTTATGTATTTTGTGCTGAAATGCGAAGTATTGTCGGATTCATAACGAGCAGGAAATACATGCTCAAATGTCTGTTAGTCTGAGCCACAGGCTGAATAACATTTGCCTCTGTGTAAACAGTTAGCTTTCCCTGAAGCGTCTCTGTTATGTGGACCCACATACGACAACACTGAGCGAGGCAGTGACGTATTTGACGACCCCACCGCCGGTGCGTAGCATCCGGAAGCCTGTTACCCCGCGGGCTAGCGAGTGGCTAGTAGTGCCTCTCGTCACAGCGTGGAAAAGCCCCACGACGACTAGGTGGGATATATGCAAACATATTAAACACATAGGGATGTGTTGGCATTTGCTTGACGTATGAACAGTGTTGGGAGTAACGAATGACATGTAACAAGGTACGTAATTTAATAAATTGAATTAATTAATGACTAAATGCCCTGCGATTGGCTGGCGACCAGTTCAGAGGGTACCCCGCCTCTCGCCCGAAGATAGCTGGGATAGGCTCCAGCACGCCCGCGACCCTTGTGAGGATAAACGGTACATAAAAATGGATGGATGGATGGATGGATAGATAATTACCAAATTTTAATTGCAAAAGTTATGTAATTGTAATCCATTACATTACTGGGATAAAATGTGTAATTAAATTACAGTTGATTTGGGAAATTTCCATGATTACGATTTCAATTATATTTGAAAAATGTCTGCAAAAGCTTGGATTGATCTTTTTTGTTTTCATATCAACATCCTCCTTCAAAAGCCAACGCTTGTGATTGGCTCTTTCTGGCCATTCTGTCGCTAGACTCAATTGACTTGTTAATGTTATAGCCAGTGTTGTACCTGAACGATTTTATATTTTGGACGAACGTGAACTGAACTGAACTTGCGACACGGTGGTCGACTGGTTAGAGCGTCTGCCTCACAGCTCTGAGGACCGGGATTCAATCCTCGGCCCCGCCTGTGTGGAGTTTGCATGTTCTCCCCATGCCTGTGTGGGTTTCTTCCAGGTACTCCAGTTTCCTCCCACATCCCAAAAACATGCATTAATTGGAGACTCTAAATTGCCCGTAGGCATGACTGTGAGTGCGAATGGTTGTTTGTTTGTATGTGCCCTGCGATTGGCTGGCAACCAGTTCAGGGTGTACCCCGCCTCCTGCCCGATGATAGCTGGGATTGGCTCCAGCACGCCCGCGACCCTAGTGAGGAGAAGCGGCTCAGAAAATGGATGGTTGGGTGAATTGAACTTAGTTCATTTCTGCTTGACGAACGTTGTTGAGTACGCACTCATTCTGGTGTCTGTGAATGGTTTTTGAACTACAGTTCATTGTCTTTCAAGAGTGCCAGGTTTTGTTAAGAACTTCCAGGATAAAACCCGCTTGAACACACTATATACTAGACTTCACAGTTTGGGGATGAACGCCGTATTTGGCAACTGCTATTTAGGTTTACATTCAGCAGGCACATCGCAGCAGCGGAAATGGGAGTAAATGTGGTCTTTGGTTGTTTTGTAATACAGTACATAATATTTAAAAATGGATTACAAGGAAAATTGTTATTTGTATCACAATGCTTTAGTAAAAACTGTACGATCACACTGTCATAATATGGAATTTATTTTCTTTTGTAATATAAGAATAGATGAGATAAAATATTTTGTCAGTATAGTCAGCCAGAGCTGTGAGGAATGCAAAGTTATCAATGTCCTTTCAACATCGTTCCTGTCATACTGTGTTGCATGTTTTTATTTGCACATAAAGCCCTGTTTTTTTTTCTTCAAATTCCTCAATTTAAAAAAAAGAGTATTCAAGCAACATGTTTTGTCTCATGTTTTTGAGTGTGTAAGGTGAAAGCTGCAGCTGGCTACTACTGTGGACTGAATGGGTGGCAACAATGAGGAAATTAAATGCCAGTATTTTGAGAGGAAGAGCCCGTTAGCAACATATCAGAGGGGGGGGGGGGGGGGAGGAGTAACAAACAAACAAGCAATCAAAAACGATGAACTTGTTCATTTTTGGATCAAATTATGAACTATGAACTGAACTACTAGTTATTTTTTACAATGATGAACTGAACTTTGAACTCGTTCACATAGAAAATGAACTTTCCCAACACTGGGTACGGCAGTCAACTGCAACAATGTTGCAGATGTACAAGACGTTCCTGCGTTGAAAATACAAAAAGCACTTCACACAGACAAAGGATACGGGCCCAAACAATTTCGTACAATGCAAAGAGTGCTTGCTGGCAGAGAAGGTGCTGTCGATGTCAAAACAGTCATCGTCAAACCTGAGGACACATCTGTAGGTACACAGCCTTCGAGCTTTTATGGAGTAGCAGTAACTGCAAGCACTCACATAGCTTACAGTAAAATGGGGAAGAAGTGACAACCCGTGTCTTTTCATGCTTAGCAGGTTAAATGATACTGACAAAGTCAGCTTTAGTTCTATTTCATTTATGATGCAATAACACGGTTAAGATGTTGCCTAACAGTCTCAAACCTGACAGTTTTTCCAAATATGACCTCAAAGCGCCACCTTTGGGTGCAATCTTTATTCGTTTATGTGAGATTTTGAAAAGGTTAGACCAGGTTAGACTCAGACTATATTAGAGTTTAGTGGTCATGGTTTTCGGTTTGGTTTGGTACACGTTGGCTCTTAGGAAAAGCAATTATCTCTTGTATAGTTATGTAAAAAGGTATGTTTACAGCATTATTATTAATTACTTTTGTTGTCGTTATTGTATTATTTAAATTATTTTGTATTAAGGCGGCACGGTGGAAGACTGGCTAGAGCGTCAGCCTCACAGTTCAGAGGAGCGGGGTTCAATCCCCGGCCCCGCCTGTGTGGAGTTTGCATGTTCTCCCCATGCCTGCGTGGGTTTTCTCCGGGCACTCCGGTTTCCTCCCACATCCCAAAAACATGCATGAATTGGAGACTCTAAATTGCCCGTAGGTGTGACTGTGAGTGCGAATGGTTGTTTGTTTGTATGTGCCCTGCGATTGGCTGGCAACCAGTTCAGGGTGTACCCCGCCACCTGCCCGATGATAGCTGGGATAGGCTCCATCACGCCCGCGACCCTAGTGAGGAGAAGCGGCTCAGAAAATGGATGGATGGATGGATGGATTTTGTATTAATCAGAAATATATATTTGTTGTTCTATCAATGCCAGCGGTGTATTGTGACAGGCAGAACAAATAAATGGTCTTCCACTGGATGGCAAAGGGTACAATAAACAGGTGTATCCATCTGTTGTGGTTTATACACAAGAATAAGTCACGGCTCCCTGCAAATACATCATCTTTGTGTTCAATTATCAAGCCCGGATTTCGCACCGAGTAAGTAAATTGAGACAAGCTCATTATAAATATTGGGACACTGACACAATTCTCATCGTTTGTCTCTAAACAGCGCATAAAGAATTTAAAATTAAACAAACAAGATGTGCTTTAACTTGAGAGTTTCATCTTTAATTTCAAAATCAGGAAACTACAACAGTTCGTGTATATGCCTCCCACTTGTTAAGAGGGGCAGCTAGCGGCATGCTAGCATGGCGTATCCTCGGGTTAAGCCAAGTTTCCATGGTGATCAAAACACAGCAGTCACGAACATAGCGATTTCCAGCGAGTTGCTATTCCAAGTTGTCCGTTTTGTGTACCAGCTATCTTGCATTGGAGAGATACTGACATGGTAATGGTGGCTTCCGATGGTCTTACCCGCGTTATTATGAATCCCACTGGAGTTGTAGGCAGGACGCTCCCCACGGCAATATGATTGGGTGCTGCATGGAAGGGAATGATGCAGAGGCCGTGTCCTGCCTAGAACTGGAGTGGGATTCATAACGTACATCTGCAACCATGCGCACCGCCATCTTGGGTGTACACTGCAACGAAAGAGTTGCGTGTGATATACGGCAAAAGGGACACATTCGGACCGAGCCAATACCGTTCCACCCCTATAATGTATAGTTAAGCTTTTGATCACATAAAAGAAGGTTGACTTTTGAACAGTTTCTTTACAATTTGGACTTTTTTATGGAACATTAATGGCATCACGTATCTGGGTTGTCATATGAAGTGCTATTGTCTAAATTGTGTGCATTTGTCACATGCTGTACACATACAGTATAATGCAACAAAAAATGTTTATGTATTTACTTTTAATCATGTTTATTGTTTGTGTAAAGAACGAATATGTGGTTAATTCCCAAATAATTATTTATGGTTTTAATCCACTTTTTAGAGGAAGCATCCAATGGTCCTGTTAAGTCATTCATTCCAAATTAAGAAACATAATCAAAATATAATCAAATTTAGTTATATAACTTTGAGAAAGTAATTGAAACAGTTACACTACTACAATTACATTTTCATCAGATTAACTTGTAATTGTACCCCACTAGAGTACATTTCCAAAGTAATCTTCCCAACACTGTGAATAAATGTATTTGAGTGACAGCTGAAAGTTGCGTATTTTCAGGACAATCAGTGTGAATCAAACAGTGTCTTAGTGCTGAGAGAACCTCTTGATTTTTCACCATTTTGAAGCCTGATTTCAAATACTGTACTTTGTAATTTGTTCTATTCATTCAAATTTGCCAGGCCTGTTAACATTCTTCTCCGCGGTGAATCAAATTTATAAGGCATTTTTATTTTCACTTTACATGGACTTTAAGTGCTATATAAGACAAGAAGGTAAGCAGGAGTGAGGCTTCTACAATCACCACCTCATTTACTATTTCGGACTGTGTGGATGAATTGGTAATGAATGCAGTGTTGGAATTAAAAGAATTATCTTTGTGCATGATTCAATCAATCGTCTAGAAATATTACTGTGAAAATTTACCATGATTTTTAAGAAAGGTTGTATTTATTTAAAAAAAAAAAGGATTTCTATGTCAAAGGGATGTGGTTACATCATGGTGGAAACAGTAGCAGTGGACGCATTCTCATCACTTAGTAGCTCATCAGGATTCATTTGGCAGTGTGTTTGCTTTTCTGGATTTATGAACGAATAGAGTGTTGAGGAGATGTAGAGTCTGACTCTGAGGGGGAACGATGACATTTTAACTGACTGGTTTCTTCTTACTGGCCCATCAACTGTTCATTTGCTTTGCTTCGGGAATGGCCTGGCTCAGGCGTACAATTCGGTTGTGGTCAATCTGTGGCATCCCATTGGCCTCCCAATATTGGAAGGCCGGTTGACCAGACCTTGACATAGGTCTGGCCTGTATGGGATTTGTGGTAGTAAAGAGTATCAGCGGCTCACCAAACCAAGCTCTCAAATTTAACACCTACCAAAAGCAAACAATTGTCACAACAGACTGTTCTGAAATCGTGATATCAAATTCAGACATTATGCTTGTCCTTCTGACAAGTAAACAATGTCCAATTCAACATAAACACAGGTAACGATCATTGCGTAGCAGTACCTACAGTAAGTAGGTGTTTTTATTACAACCCCCATTCCAATGAAGTTGTGACGTGGTGTTAAACATAAATAAAAACAGAATACAATAATTTGCACATCATGTTGAACCTATATTTAATTGAAGATATTACAAAGACAATATAGTTAATGTTCAAACTGATAAACTTTATTGTTTCGAGCAAATAATCATTAACTTAGAATTTTATGGCTGCAGCACGTTCCAAAAAAGCTGGGACAGGTGGCAAAAAAGACTGAGAATGTTGAGGAATACTCATCAAACACCTGTTTGGAACATCCCACAGGTGAACAGGCTAATTGGGAACAGGTGGGTGCCATGATTGGGTATGAAAGGAGCTTTCCTGACTTGCTCAGTCATTCACAAGCAAAGATGGGCTGAGGTTTACCTCTTTGTGAACAAGTGCGTGAGAAAATAGTCGAACAGTTTAAGGACAATGTTCCATCCATCCATCCATTGCCAACACCACTTATCCTGGTTAGGGTCGCGGGACGCTTATCCTGGTTAGGGTCGCGGGACGCTGGAGCCTATCCCAGCTGACTTCGGGCGAAAGGCGGACTACACCCTGAACTGGTCGCCAGTCAGTCGCAGGGCACATATAGACACGGACAACCATTCGCACTCACATTCACACCGTCACTGAGTGGGAACTGATCCCACGCTGCCCGCACCAAAGTCAGGCGAGTGCACCATCAGTGACTTGGACAATGTTCCTCAATGTACAATTGCAAAGAATTTAGGGATTTCATCATCTACGGTCCACAATATCACCAAAAGGTTCAGAGAATCTGGTGAAATCACTGCATGTAAGCGGCAAGGCCGAAAACCAACACTGAATCCCCGTGACTTTCGATCCCTCAAGCGGCACTGCATCAAAAACCGACATCAATGTGTAAAGAATGTCAGTAAATACAGTTCGGCGCTACATCCGTAAGTACAACTTGAAACTCTACTATGCAAAGCAAAAGCCATTTATCAACAACACCCAGAAACGCCGCCGGCTTCTCTGAGCTCGAGCTCATCTAAGATGGACTGATGCAAAGTGGAAAAGTGTTCTGTGGTCTGACGAGTCCACATTTCAAATTGGTTTTGTAAATTGTGGACGCCGAAAGAACCATCCGGACTGTTATGGACGCAAAGTTCAAAAGCCAGCATCTGTGATGGTATGGGGCTGTGTTAGTGCCAATGGCATGGGTAACTTACACATCTGTGAAGGCACCATTAATGCTGAAAGGTACATACAGGTTTTGGAGAAACATATGCTGCCATCCAAGCAACGTCTTTTTCATTGACGCCCCTGCTTATTTCAGCAAGACAATGCCAAACACATTCTGCACGTGTTAAACAGCGTGGCTTTGTAGTAAACGAGTGCGCGTACTAGACCGGCCTGCCTGCAATCCAGACCTGTCTCCCATTGAAAATGTGTGGCGCATTATGAAGCGTAAAATACGACAACGGAGACCCCGGACTGTTGAACAGCTGAAGCTGTACATCAAGCAAGAATGGGAAAGAATTCCACCTACAAAGCTTCAACAATTAGTGTCCTCAGTTCCCAAACGTTTATTGAATGTTGTTAAGAGAAAAGGTGATTTAACACAGTGGTAAACATGACCCTGTCCCAGCTTTTTTGGAACGTGTTGCAGCCATAAAATTCCAAGTTATTGATTATTTGGTAAAAACAATAAAGTTTATCAGTTTGAACATTAAATATCTTGTCTTTGTAGTGTATTAAATTAAATATAGGTTCAACATGATTTGCAAATTATTGTATTCTGTTTTTATTTATGTTTAACACAACGTCCCAACTTCATTGGAATTGGGGTTGTACATTCACAAGCCTTGGATTATTATATGCAAATAATAATAAACTGTCCTAAACAATGACAGGCCTCAAAATGACTACTTGGTTAATTTCCAGTGACTGTCAATGAAATGCCTGTGCAAATTCTGCAAATGTAATGTGCCAGCAAGCTCTTTGCTTTAACTGCTCCAAACCTCGTGGAAACCTGCCCTTCAGAATAGTTCAATATGCCCTAGGAGCTGAATGATTTTTCTCAACTTAAGTCAACTGAGGCAAACACTGATAAATGCCAATGGAAAGTTAGGTCAGCTGTGTGAATTAATCCCCAACAGGCAGAAGTTGAGGAATTGACCCAGGAGGACCTAAGGTGTGTGTCTGTCTGCATGGCTTCAGAAATGGAGAGGTACTGGTAGAGCTGTTGCACAAAGTCCAGCCAAGAGGAGGAGGAGGAGGAAGAATAAGAGAAGCCAAAGCAGATGCAGGAAGTGAGAGGTTACTGGAGCAGTAGCAAACGGGGAAAGCAGAATCGGTGGTAGTCCTTTGCCCTTGTATGTCACACATGAAGAGAAAAGGCTCGCAGATACTGGAACAAGGCCTTCATTTGAAGTTGCATATACAGTATATATATATATACACACACACAGAACCTTTCCAAAAAAAAATTATATCATGGAAAACTTTATTTCCATAATTCCATTCAAAAAGTTAAACTTTCATAAATTATAGAGTCAGGGCCCACATTTTAAACAATTTCAAGTATTTATTTGTTTATTTTTGCATAATTTGGGCTTCCAGCTCATAAACCCCACAAAATCAGGAATTTAAAAAATTAGAATACTGTGAAGAAATCACCATTTACTTCTCAGTTTTTGTAGAGAGAAAATAAAAAAATTGGTGTCATATGAAATCAATCAAAATATAGTACTTTTAAAATGATACGGTAATCTTCAATACTTGTTTGGGAATTCCTTTGCTTTAATCACTGCCACGATGCGTCGTGTCATTGAGGCAATCAGCCTGTGGCATTGCCTCGGAGTTATGGAAACCCAGATTTCTTCTTTGTTTGTGGGTCTGATGCCCCGCATTTTCCTATTGATAATACCCCATAGATTCTCAATGGGGTTTAGATCTGGCGATTTAGCTGGCCAGTCAAATATTGTGATGGCATGGGCATCAAAGATGGTTTTGGTGCTTCTGGCGGTATGGGCAGGGGCCAGGTCCTGCTGGAAGATGAAATCTGCATCACCATACAGATCCTCAGCAGAAGGAATCATGAAGTCCTCTAAAACATTCTGGTAGACTGTTGCGGTGACCTTGGATTTAAGAAAGCAGACTTTACCAACACCTGCACTGGCCATTGCACCCCAGATCATGACTGACTGTGGATATTTCATACTGGACCTCAAGCTGTTTGGGTTTGATTCCCCAATGAAAGGGACACTTTACTTTCATTGGAAAAGAGGACCTTTGACCAATGGCCAACAGTCCAATCTTTCTTCTCCTTGGCCCAGTTGAGACGCTTCCTACGTTGGCTCAGGCTTGACCCTAGGAACCCGACAATTGTAGCCCATCTCCCGGATGCGTCTGAATGTGGTGTTTTTTTAAGCTGTAACTCCCGCCTCATTCCACTCTTTCTGGATCTCTGCTACATTCTTGAATCTTCTTTGTTTGATAATCCTCTGAAGCCCATGGTCATCACTTTTGCTGGTGCATCTTCTCCTGCCTCATTTTGTCCTTCCACTAGACTTTCCATTGATATGCTTGGACACAGCACTCTGTGAACAGCCAACCTCCTTAGCTATGAACCTTTGTGGCATTCCCATCCTACGGACGGTATCAATGATGGTCTTCTGGGCAGTTGTCAAGTCTGCAGCCTTCCCCATATTGAACCCAACTGAGACAATTGAACCAAACTGAAGCAATTTAATGACACCTGGGGAAACTTGTGCAGGTGCTTTGAGTTTAGTAGATGATTAGTGTGTGACACTCTGTTTAAAACATTTATGGCCTGCACAACTTGGGCTGATTTCTTCACGGTATTAACATTTTTTGAATTCCTCATTTTGTGGGTTTTATGAGCTGGAAGCTCAAATTATGTAAAGATAAACAAATAAATACATGAAATTGTTTAAAATGTGGGCCCTGAATCTATAATCAATGAAAATTTAACATTTATTAAACTCCAAAAACAAATAGAATTACTTTAGGATATTGGACACAGACCAATTTGGTGTTGTACGTGTTATTAATAAAAACCTGTTATTTATTTTCCTTGCAAGACATATTAGGGTGTTAATACTCACCAACACAAGTCTTCCCATCCGTGTGCAGGACAAATTTCATGTGGCATGAACACTTGGGGCCATGGTCTGTTTCTTCACAGATGTGCTGGCAACCACCATTTCCATAGTTACACGTCACTACCAAAGAAAACAAAATTAATGAAGAAAACATGGACTTTTATTCATAAGAATATTTGTCTTTTGTCTGAGAAGTGACAAAAATGAGGAAAGGTGCCTTATGTCTAAAGGATTTGTAATTGATCTGTACAAGCTGCAATATGTCAGCATATTTACTCTAAAAACCATCACCTGGTAGTATCATTCAACACTCACCGAAAGGCATGATTTTTGGCTTGTTCCGTCAATATTAAAAAGTTGGGGCCAAAACATATTTTGGTGGATTGTGACGCAGAATATCACTCAAGGTTACTTCTGAACCTAGAATTCTCACAGTAGTAACATTAGGCATACTGTATATAGAGTAAACAAAAGTGCAAATGTGAAAAATGTGAAAGTGGAATTACATCACAAGGTTGAATTACATCACAAGATTTTTAATTTTGCCAAATTTCCTGAACATCCCAAATCAGTGTCTTTCCTTTTAATGAATGGGAGCTCGACGTTTGTTGTATGCGTGTTTACTTTTTGAAGACTTTGCAAATTTTTAAGTCCACATTTCTGCGATGGCTGCTGAAGGAAGTCTTAGCCTTGGCACTTTTAACACACCTGTGATGACAGAGTGAAAAAGAGCACCAGAGAGCCGACGCTTCCACCGCCATCCTGTCTACACCTGACCATCCCAGGCCCTTTTTGCCCTTTTCCTGGGCTGTCACTGAAAACCTATAGAATAACACTTCTCCAATCCTTATCCAAACACAGACAAATCCCCCATCAGCCGTGGCCCCAGCTCTGACAGGATGATCTTAGTTCCACAGCAACAGGAAGTGTGCGCTGTCCGTCATAGCAGTCCCTTTCGCATAACCTCCACACTTGCCCTGGTTGTGTAAATGATCACCCACTATTTGATAAACATGCTTTTCTTGATGAGGATCATTCAGAAGATTAGTTCCTGCCTGGTAATTAAATTAAATCTGTCTTGAAGGTTATTTGTGGAATGAGTGCAATTATCTATCATCGGCAGGTTTCCAACTCCTATCACCTTCTCCTAAGGAGCCTATAAACCCTTTCTCCTTCTTTCGTCCGCGTGCGTGTGTGTGCGCGCGCATGCGCCTTTCAAGGAAGTGAACTAATTTATGCCGTACATTTGCAGTCCTTCGTGTTACGGGTTAGCTGGAATCCAGGTCGACATTCGCAGGAGATGCCACCCTTCTGTGTTTCCCGACAGATGTGTGCACAGCCATGATTCTTGTCCATGCAGGTGGGTCCCTCCTTTGTTCCTTCCGGTCGCACTGTGAAGGAAAGGCACAGAGCTTTTATTCCTTTGCATATCACACAGATTTCACTCTGCTTTAGGTGGCTGACAATAAGGTAGGTTTCAAATGATCAGGGGTCGTGAGTTGAGTAAAAATGTTCACATAGCTGTCACATGCCCTAAAATCACATCAATGCCTACTGTTGGTGACTGACATGCACAGCACCCCTTTACAGAACTCCAAGCATTTGTTGGAACACGCTCACTTGCTTTAGGCTATAAAAAGGAGGCTGCATACAGAAAAAGGATAAAACTCCCAGCAGGAGCTGATCCCGTACAATTTCAATTGAGGTAATTAGCATAAAGGGGAAAAAAGAGGCAGAAAACCAAATCCTCACTGGGGGAACAGATCAAAAGAGACCAAATAAGGGTGTCAATGTATACTTTTATATGACATAAAGTTACTTAATCAGTCAATTTAATTATCAAATTATTCAAAGGTTTAGCAAATATGGCATAAATGAGGCAGAATATTTATATGATAACATACTGTACTGTAAAAGCTGGATGAAGTGGGGAAGAATGAGCCCCCTACATATCTCTACCATTTGGGACCATCATGTCTTAAAAGATGAGTAATTTTCCTCCTGGTTCGCTCTGTGTCGTAATCAAGACAACTTCCTTTGCTGGAGAAGACTGATATATGATGCATTTGTTGTGAAACCTCAGCGCTACCACAGATGAAGTGACATACGCCAGCTCCCTGGCTCATAAAAAAACAAACAGATCTCATCTCCTTCTCTTTCTCTTGTGGTGCACAAGGGAGACTGTAAGCACCAAGACATCTCCATTAATGTCTCATTAAATCTGCTGCCACTTTGAAGGGCACTTGGTGGTCTGACTTGCATAACAAACCAACATTTTCCTGTCTTCTTCTTTTCCTTTCAGCTTTTCTCGTTAGGGGTCGCCATAGCGTGTCATCCTTTTCCATGTAAACCTATCTCCTGCATCCTCCTCTCGAACCCCAACTGCCCTCATATCTTCCCTCACTACATCCATCAACCTTCTCTTTGGTCTTCCTCTAGCTCTCTTCCCTGGCAGCACCATCCTCATCAGCCTTCTACCAATATACTCACTCTCTCTCCTCTGGACATGTCTAACCCATAGAACTCTGCTCTCTCTAACTTTGTCTCCAAAACATCTAACTTTGGCTGTCCCTTTGATGAGCTCATTTCTAATCCTATCCAACGTGCGCCCTCTGACAGAGAACCTCAACATCTTCATTTCTCCCATCTCCAGCTCTGCTTCCTGTTGTCTCTTGACTGTTCTATCGCATAGCACATCTGACACATTCTCTTCCGGTTCAAACCTGCTTGAACCCGTTTCTTCCATCCATCCATTTTCTTTACCGCTTATCCTCACGAGGACGGCGGGCTGCTGGAGCCTATGCCAGCTATGTTCAGGCGGGGTACACCCTGAACCGGTCGCCAGCCAATCGCAGGGCACATAGAAACAAACAACCATTCGCACTCACATTCACACCTACGTGTAATTTTAGAGTCTTCAATCAACCTACCACGCATGTTTTGGGGATGTGGAAGGAAACCGGAGTGCCCGGGTAAAACCCACCCAGTCACGGGGGCACCATGCAAACTCCATACAGGCGGGGCTGGGATTTGAACCCCGGTCCCTAGAACTGTGAGGCAGATGTGCTAACCAGTCGCACACCGTACCAGCCATACAGTACATGTCCTGTATTATTCTAACATACTTATCTACCATTCCAGACTTCCGCATGCAGTACCACAGCTCCTCTCTGGGTACTCTGTCATAAGCTTTCTCTAGATCCACAAAGACACAATGTAGCTCCTTCTGACCTTCTCTGTACTTTTCCAACAACACCCTCAAGGCAAAGAATCTGTGGTACTCTTTCTAGGCATGAAACCATACCGTTGCTCGCAAATACTCACATCTGTCTTGAGTCTAGCCTCCACTACTCTTTCCCATAACTTAATTATGTGGCTCATCAACTTTATTCCTCTATAGTTCCCACACCTCTGCACCCTTGTTCTTAAAAATGGGCACCAGCACACTTTTCCTCCACCCCTCAGGCATCACTCACTCACTACAATTCTGTTGAACAAGCTGGTCAAAAACTCCAAAGCCACCTCTCCTAGATGATAGCCTGTCTCACCTCTTCTCGAAAAGCTGCTCGTCCTTTCACAGCTTCCACCACATGGTTCTCTGCTCTGCCTTTGTCTTCTTACTCTTCCTCCCCACCACCAGAGTCATTTTACACAACACCATAGCCACACTCTCCTCTACTACTACCTTACCCTCAGTAACCTCCTTCAGATTACATCATCTGCACAAAATGTAATCCACCTGCGTGCTTCTACCTCTGCTCTTGTAGGTCACCTTATTTTCCTGCCTCTTCTGGAAAAAAAGTGTTCACTACAGCCATTTCCATCCTTTTTGCAAAGTGTACCACCATCTGTCCCTCCACGTTCCTTTCCTGGATGCCGAACTTACCCATCAGAATCAGAATCAGAATCATCTTTATTTGTCAAGTATGTCCAAAACACACAAGGAATTTGTCTCCGGTAGTTGGAGCCGCTCTAGTACAACAGACAGTCAATTTACAGAACACTTTGGAGACATAAAGACATTGACAAAAAACAATTGTGCAAAAAGATGCAGAGTCCTCTAGCACTTAGAGCAGTTCGAATGACTAATATTGCAATAGTCCGGTGCAATGACCATTGTGCAAAGGGCGCTGAGACTTCAAGGAGTGTATGCGGTTTAAAGTGACGAGTAGTGCGATCATCTGGGACAATGTTGGTTGTGCAAATGTTACAGATACT
This sequence comes from Phycodurus eques, assembly GCF_024500275.1. NCBI lineage: Eukaryota > Metazoa > Chordata > Actinopteri > Syngnathiformes > Syngnathidae > Phycodurus > Phycodurus eques. The sequence continues at coordinate 35,165,927 of NC_084525.1, forward strand.
CCTCAATCAGTGTGCAAATGGAGCAGATGCTACTCTGGCATGAGTGGCCAGTATATGCAAATAGTGCAGCATGCCGAGACAACTACAGTGAGTGCACGAGTAATACATAATTGGCCCCACAGAAATGTGACAACGAACTCAAGTCAAAAAATTGCCAGCTTATTGTAATGGAATTATAGGTTAGGTGTTTAAGAAGTTGATCGCAAGAGGGAAGAAGCTGTTGGAATGTCTACTAGTTCTAGTTTGCATTGATCGGTAGCGCCTACCTGAGGGAAGGAGCTGGAAGAGCTGGTGACCGGGGTGCGGAGGGTCCGAGAGGATTTTGCATGCCCTTGTCTTAGTTCTGGCACCGTGCAAGTCCTCAATGGTGGGTAGGGGGGTACCGACAATCCTTTTCAGCAGTTTTGATTGTCCGTTGCAGTCGGAGTTTGTTTCGGAGTTTGTCCTTTTTTGTAGCAGCACCAAACCAGACTGTCACCCATGTTTTCTTCACCAACATGTGCATTACAATCTGCACCACTCTTTCTCTATCTGGGATGCTCAGAACTACTTCATCTAGGTCCTTCCAGAATTTCTCTTTCACCTCTAGGTCACCACCTACCTGTGGGGCATAGCCACTAATCACAATAAACACAACATCCTCAATTTCAAGTTTCAGACTCATCACTGGATTTGATACTCTTTTCACCTCCAAGAAATTCTTAGCTTACTCTTCCTTTAAAATAACCCTTACTCCATTTCTCTTCCCATCTACACCACGATAAAGAAATTTGAACCCTGCCCCTTACTGCCTTTCCACCTGCTCTCCTGGACACACCATATATCAACCTTTCTCCTAATCATCATGTCAACCAACTCTGAGCTTTCCTATCATAGTCCCAACATTCAAAGTCCCCATATTCAGTTCTCGGCTCTGTGCTTTCCTCTTCTCTTTTCTGCCTAAGAACCAGCTTTCAAACTCTCCTTCGTCTTCAACCCACAGTAATTGAATTTCCACAGGCATCCTGTAGGTTAACCACGTCAGTGACGGACGTTAACCCGGACCACGACCAATCCAGTACGGAATTCTTTGTATGAACGCATTTGTTTGGCAAAGTTTTAGGCCAGATGCCCTTCCTGAAGCAACCCTTTGCATTTATCCGGGCTTGGGACCGGCCTACAGTTTCCACTGGATTATGCCCCCCCCATCGGGCTGCATTCCAACATTTTCCTGAACGTATAATAATTTGCACATGTGTATTGTAACCTTTTAAAGCTTGTGTAACCTTGTGCATTCTTACTCTTGAGACTTGCACATCGCTTGTCGTACAGTTCCTGACTCAGGGACAACAACAGGAGAACAACATCACCATGCTGGAAACAGGCCTAATTTTATTTTAATATAAAGACAGGGGTGCACATAAGTGCTGCCCAGGTGCACATGTGCACTAAAAATGTTAAAAGGGCACCAAATTCAAGTGTCTCACTGCGCGTTGTGTACCAAGCATCTTTTTTTTGAGTCGATAGTTAGACTGGGCTCGAGTTGTGTTGTCTTTTGCAAACAACTTTTTCAAAAGGATAAGTCTTTGGGGTGAGGGTGGAGGGGCCGCCAATGAGGTGGCAGGCTTAGCAGGCTTCTCGGTCTCACTGTGCAGCGGCTACCATGGTCCTTTAAAATATGTCTTTATGTGAAACCGGTCTGCGGTGCGGAAAAGATTGGCGACTCCTGCCCTAGAGAACTGCGCCAAATCAGATGATCGATGTTCAAATTTACATACGTTACCATGGGCTAAGGTGAGGTTTAGCCTCTTAATTAGGAGTGGTGTTACCCAAGGTTAGGTTTAGGGTCCATAATTTGTATGCCACTTGGCAGTCTCATCAAGAGACATGGAATAAGTTTTCACAGTTACGCTGATGATTCTCTGCTTCACATTTCGGTTTCTCCGGATGGTGTTAATAAATACTAATCTTGTTCTTTTATACTAATACATTATGAATATAAAGAAAGAATAGTGCAATGGTGTGTTGTGGTACATTCGCCTAACTTTGGTTCAGGCAGCATGGGTTCAGTCCCCACTCAGTAAGGTGCGAGTATGAATGGTTGTCCATCTCTATAAGTGCCCTGCGACTAACTGGCGTACAGTACAGGATGAAGCCCGCCAGTCACCTGAAGGCGGGGGTAGTCAGGCCAGTGTGTACTACATAGGCAGTAATGTATGTATGTACGACATGTTGGCGCACAACAGTCCTGCACAATTTTCAAAGTGAATCTGCAAGTATTTAAAATTATAGATATCGAAAAGTGGTTGAAAACTCAATAAACAGTGTCTCTGCAAAACTGGACACTAAACCGATGCAGGAGAGATGAATGTGTATTTTGGAGAGCGAGTCTGGAGCTCACTGGCGCACAAGCTACTTTGGACCCAGAGGCTGAAGATAATTTGCTGGACTTATTAAAGGTAACCGCTCTGGTTGTATTATCTAGGACTGATGTGGTTAAATCGGAATACTATATAGTACTGGGGCTCGTGAGTCTCTGGTGAAGAAAACAGATTCACCCAGGTTCCCCCCAAAGATGGAAAATGGACAATAACTAACACACTTGGCACATTCAAATGAGCTTCCACGGCGATATGTGAAAATTCTTGTTCCTCGGTGCAACAGCGCAGTATGCTGCCAAGAATCCAGGCCCATGTGATTCAACTGGCTTTTGAAAGGACCTTATTTTCAAATTTCAATCTGAGTGGAAGGATGTTTTGATGAGGAGGTTCAGCACAGAGAAGTACCTTCGAAGTGTGTGTGTGTGTGTGCGTGCGTGCGTGTTTGTGCGCGTGTGTGTGTGTTAGCAATCCATGTCTCTTTGTTGAGCCCGTAAATCGCACCTGTGGTTCTCAGTTGGAGAGATGCGTCTGATGTTACATCTCATATGTTAAAGGATGTTTTGTGGATATTGATGCCTTAAATGATGAGGACTGGTATTGTCGCTGATCATACTTGCTGTTGTTTAAGTTTAACATGATTACGTGGGTCAGTAATTTGCGAATAGGCTATAGGATTATAAAAAATATGTCTGTAGGGTAATAATTAATTGTCACCCCCCCAATAATTTTATGTGACCCTCTTCAGACTGAGGTCTGGCGATGGGTCTGCTTATACTGTGGTTGAAACGGGACTAGTAGTCAAACATCATCCATTTGTACATGTCTAGAACATTTAGGAGATCTTTCATGTTTTTAGTTGCTCTTGTAGTTGTTGAGCCTACCAAGTCTAAGGTATCAGACAAGTATAGCAAATAAAGAATGAATGAGCATCACGATAACAAGGAAGGCGCTTATACTGTAAGTCTTGTGAATCGCGTTGGAGATGTAAGAGCGATGAGGAATTCAGTGGTCCCTTTCCTTATCTGTGTGTCTTTTGGAGGACCAGAGTGAGAAACCTATGTGAGAAAATGAGTGATAAATCCATGAACATAACATAGGGTTGAATTTCCATACAAGTAACCCCACTGGACTGAAAATTACTTACTGAGGCTCTATTATGCATCCCAAAACTCACACCACCCCCCTCATCATTTTTATGGAGCCCTGCTACCCGAATGCTACGGACCCATCCATCAATAACATCCCGGTCTGGGGCCTTCATCTCTCAGAGGACCAATAAAAGTCACAGTGTTGACGCAATGGACCTTTTCTCTGGGCCAAGCACAGCGATCATCCACACTGTGCCATTCTCTCAAACTGGCTCCAGATTTTTTAATCATTACTGGATGATGGGAAGCAGAAAGAAAAACAACTCGATATGAATTCGGATGGGAAAGTGAAAGGGAAAGGGAAAAATAACTCAAGATATGAACCACATTCCACTACAGCAACATGCTTGCTCATATCCAACCTATATGGAGAAACTAATAAAATTCAGATCTCTCAATAAATACAAAGGTAGGCACGACTTGAGTCCAACATGTTGATATTGAGCGGGAACAAGAAGCTTCGTAGGCACAGGGAAAAAGTGGATATTCAAACAAGAGAGCCCTTGCATGTAAATAAAAGTGAACACTTCAATTAAGCGTGAAAACAAGGACTGTTCCCTCAGAAACTTCTTTATCCCCAGGACAGGTCGTGACCTCTGAACCTTAAGTGCTACTCAAATCTAATAAATTCCTTTGATGTAGCTTATTGCAAGGCTCCTCCTTCTCCTTGGAAATGTTCTCCCACTGATAAGGAGAATGGTACTCTCAAAATAAACTAGCACAGCTCTCTCCAAAAGTAACACTGGTTGCACGTAAGTGGATGTGTGGCCCCACAGCCAGTCAATTATATAATAAGTTTTATGCTTATTTGTAAAAACACACAATGTGAGATTCCATGTTGCTGTTCTTACCCAGACTCAACCAAAGAGTGGTAAAAGGTGGGCTGTGTCTGAATAATTATCAAGTGCAAAGGGCCACAGGATCAATTCCCCTAATTGGCACAGGCGCTCACGGCAGACACAATCAGTGATTGGCTGTCATGCTTGCAAAAATGTATTCCTATTAATTTGAACTGAAATCTATCTATCTATCTATCTATCTATCTATCTATCTATCTATCTATCTATATATCTATATATATATATATATATATATATATAGCGAGAGAGAGGTGGCACGGTGGACGACTGGTTAGAGCGTCTGCCTCACAGTTCTGAGGACCGGGGTTTCATCCCCTGTGTGGAGTTTGCATGTTCTCCCCGTGCCTGCGTGGGTTTTCTCCGGGCACTGCGGTTTCCTCCCACATCGCAAAAACATAAATGGTAGGTTAATTCAAGACTCTAAATTGCCCGTAGGTGTGAATATGAGTGCGAATGGTTTTTTTGTTTATATGTGCCCTGCGATTGGCTGGCAACCAGTTCAGGGTGTGCCCCGCCTCCTGCCCGACGATAGCTGGGATAGGCTCCAGCACTCCTGCGACCCCTTGTGAGGATAAGAAAATGGATGGATGGATGTGTGTGTGTATATATATATATATATATATATATATATATATAAATATACAAAAAAAACATTCACACTCATATTCACACCTACAGGCAATTTAGAGTCACCAATTCATGCATGTTTTGTGGGAGGAAACCGGAGTGCCCGGAGAAAACCCACGCAGGCAGAGGGAGAACATACAAACTCCACACAGGCAGGGGCCAGGGATTGAACCCCAGTCCTCAGAACTGTGAGGCTGACGCTCTATCCAGTCGTCCACCGTGCCGCCAGACAGAATGCAATGATTTGCAAATCATGTTCAACCTATTTGAATACACTACAAAGACAAGATATTTAATGTCCAAACTGATAAACTTTATTGTTATAAATGGCTTTATGCTTTGCATAATAGACTTTCAAGTTGCACTTATGGATGTAGCGCTGAACTATATTTACTGACATTGGTTGTCTGACGTGTTCCTGAGCCCATGTGGTGATATCCTTTACACATTGATGTCAGTTTTTGATGCAGTGCCGCCTGAGGGATCGAAGGTCAGCCTTGCCGCTTACATGCAGTGATTTCTCCAGATTCCCTGAAACTTTTGATGATATTATGGACCGTAGATGATGAAATCCCTAAATTCCTTGCAATTGTACATTGAGGAACATTGTCCTTAAACTGTTTGACTATTTTCTCACACACTTGTTCACAAAGAGGTGAACCTCGCCCCATCTTTGCTTGTGAATGATTGAGCAATTCAGGGAAGCTCTTTTATACCCAATCATGGCACCCACCTGTTCCCAATTAGCCTGTTTACCTGTGGGATGTTCCAAACAGGTGTTTGATGAGCATTCCTCAACTTTCTCAGTCTTTTTTGCCACCTGTCCCAGCTTTATTGGGACGTGTTGCCGCCATAAAATTCTAAGTGAATGATTATTTGCTAAAAACAATAAAGTTTATCAGTTTGAACATTAAATATCTTGTCGTTGTAGTGTATTCAATTAAATATAGGTTGAACATGATTTGGAAATCATTGTATTCTGTTTTTATTTATGTTTAACACAATGTGCCAACTTCATTGGAATTGGGGTTGTATATACAGTGGGTACGGAAAGTATTCAGGTCCCTTTAAAATTTTCACTCTTTGTTATATTGCAGCCATTTGCTAAAATCATTTAAGTTAATTTTTTCCTCATTAGTGTACAAACAGCACCCAATTTTTACAGAAAAAAAATGAATTGTTGACATTTTTGCAAATTTATTAAAAAAGAAAAAAATAAATATCACGTATTCAGACCCTTTGCTGTGACACTCATATATTTAACTCCGGTGCTGACCATTTCTTCTGATTGTCCTAGAGCTCGTTCTATACCTACATTGGAGTCCAGCTGTGTTTGATTATACTGATTGGACTTGATTAGGAAAGCCACACACCTGTCTATATAAGACCTTACAGCTCACAGTGCATGTCAGAGCAAATGAGAATCATGAGGTCAAAGGAACTGCCTGAAGAGCTCAGAGACAGAATTGTGGCAATGCACAGATCTGGCCAAGGCTACAAAATAATTTCTGCTGCACTTAAGGTTCCTAAGAGCACAGTGGCCTACATAATCCTGAAATGGAAGACGTTTGGGACGATCAGAACCCTTCCTAGAGCTGGTCGTCCAGCCAAACTGAGCAATTGGGGGAGAAGAGCCTTGCTGAGAGAGGTAAAGAAGAACCCAAAGATCACTGTGGCTGAGTTCCAGAGATGCAGTCGGGAGCTGGGAGAAAGTTATAGAAAGTCAACCATCACTGCAGCCCTCCACCAGTCGGGGCTTTATGGCAGAGTAGCCCGACGGAAGCCTCTCCTCAGTGCAAGACATATGAAAGCCCGCATGGAGTTTGCTGGGGCAGTAGCTTTAGCAGGGACGCCCAGACTTCCCTCTCTCCAGCCACTTCATCCATCTCTTCCGGGGGGGATCCCGAGGCGCTCCCAGGCCAGCCGAAGGATGTAGTCTCTCCAGCGTGTCCTGGGTCGTCCCCGGGGCCTCCTCCCGGTGGGACGTGCCCGGAACACCTCACCAGGGAGGCGTCCAGGAGACATCCGAAACAAATCCCCCAGCCACCTCATCTGGCTCCTCTCGATATGAAGGAGCAGCGGCTCGACTCTCAGATCCTCCCGGATGACCGAGCTTCTCACCCTATCTCTAAAGGAGAGCCCGGACACCCTGCGGAGGAAACTCATTTAGGCCGCTTGTATCCGTGAGTGCGAATGGTTGTTTGTTTGTATGTGGCCTGTGATTGGCTGGCAACCAGTTCAGGGCGTACCCCGCCTCCTGCCCGATGATAGCTGGGATAGGCTCCAGCACGCCCGCGACCCTAGTGAGGAGAAGCGGCTCAGAAAATGGATGGATGGATGGATATATATATATATATATATATATATACACACATATATATACACATGTACATGTATATATATACACATGTACATGTATATACATATATATACACATGTACATATATATACATATATATACACATGTACATATATATACATATATATAGGTATCCAAGATCCAAGGAGGCCAAAAAAGTTTTTGAAGCCACGTAGTAGATAGACTGGAACAATGGTTCTGAAGTAGTCAAGGCATGCTAAGAGTTTATAGTCTGCTCTGAGTGCTGAGAGTAGTGAAACGAGGGCACACGGGTCATGCTGAACTGCTGTCATATGTCTCAGAGGGGAGACGATCCTCCGAGTGGAGAACATTAAGCAGCTCGCGAGTGCTGGTTGGTTACGAACTGAAAAGAAGGGGCCTAAGCATGGAACCGCCACACTATTAAAGCAACATTCCTTCCTCTTAGATAATGGGCCCTTAAAAGTTTTAATAGGAGGATAAAAATGTCAGGGCATAGAAAGGAGAATGGGAAAGGAGCTGAACCGGATTTGGTCAGGCTGAGCTGCAACACAGATGGTCACAATGAGTGACGAGCCAGCCAGTGGGTAAAGAAAGGAGAGAATCCATCCATGGGCTCCTGTTCAATGTGCAATCTGAAAAGGCTACTTGAAGCAGGTGGTTCCCTTTTTCTGATTGAAACAATTGAAAGCAAACACCTTGAGACATGATCGACACACATCACCAAATTGCTGAATTTACATATTTTATTATGACATTGCACCTCTGTAATCCTCACAGTAAGTGAATTGAAGCTATTCATGTGTATGCATGAAATCAGTCATCCTAGAAGATTTGCTCAACTGTACAGTGCCCTGGATTGCCTATTCGCTAATTTGCAAGTGACCACGAACAGCAGAAATAGCTACAGCATTAGATTGGCTTCTTTTCTTAAAGGTTAACTGATCCCAAAATGGCTTAAGGTTTGGTGTATATTCATGTTTATAATGATCTTGATAATATTGTCTATATGTGTGACAGCATTTGTAAACTGTATGTAATGCATAGGTCTGGATTTGCACAGGTTTATCTGCATAATGCATTCATCTCACATCTCAGTGTTTTTGTCCATCTGTGTCGCAGACTGTAGTGCAACACCTGCTGGGGATGTAGTCCCTCTTGTCTTCACGCTCATATTCTATCAGGGTCACCTTGCTGTGCAGTCTCAAAGGAATCCCCTCTACAATTGTGCATCCTCTCACAAAAGAAAGTATGCCAGCTGCAGATGTACACTATGTTATTATACAGTCACATTCTTTCCGAAATAAAAAAGGGACAGACAGCTGAATATGTCTCAGCAGAGCTCCGTCTGGCATGCTGGTTATAGCCATGACAGC